>NC_091473.1:222956802-223258409 GCF_036971445.1 Narcine bancroftii | reverse complement strand
GCTCTGTCAAGCTCTTTCATCTGTTGCCTTTTTGTAAACAACAATCCATTAGTCAAGTCTCTTGGGCACTCTCCAAAACCTTTGCAAACGCTGTTGGCCCCGACATGTCCAGCATGGGGCAGAGCTCCAGTATTTTAAATTAGATCTGTTTTAAAGTGTTGTATGTAACCTACTTTAACAAACCTTTCCCAATTTATCTCCCAAAAACATATCTATATACTCTGTCACAGTACCCCCAAGCCACATCAATCTGGGCATTGTGCTCTGTTTTCTCTATAAATATGGTTTGGGAGATTAAATCAATGTTTTCATGTTTTTTTCTCTAAGATTTTCAGAGATAGTCATTGAAAGAGAAAAGCACCACGTGGGGGATAACATTTCATTTTATTCAGTGGCAGTATTGAATTTTGGCTGTAGTGGGGGAGGAAGTTTATAATGAATATGATTATTTTCCAACAAGTTTCGTGATTACATACCTTCCACATCTACTGCAGTTCTTGTATGGAAGGAGAATTCCCATCGGTTCATGTGGAGTCACATCATAATATACTGTACTTGGATGTTGCTCAGTACTTTCTTTTGTGATTTTAAGTCAATTTTACTGCATCCTATTTATCAACTTAACATTGGTAAAGGCTGAAATTAAGACTATTCCTTATGATGACACAATTTCTGTAATGATAGTGGGAAAATTACTAATGTAGTAATGGCAGAATTACAAACTCTCCATCAATGCAACTAATATTGCGATACAAAGTCTAAATTCACTGTCATTGCTCTCATCTCTTTAAGTGGTGTTCAAATCAAAAAGCATTCTAAAGGATATTCACACTCAAATCAACTATGGAGTAAATGATGGATTACAATGACAGGGTAACTCTAAACAGTATTCAGTTAATGCATAGCAAGAATCACTCTGATCTGAGTAGTACACATCATTTCAGTTCTACAAAGGGTGTTGGACACCAAACGTTAGCTTTGCTTTTCTTTCCGTAGATGGTGCCTGAACTATTGAGTGTTCCAGCATTTTCTGTTTTTATTTCACATAATTTATTTTTTTCAATCTGCTTGAGTTATAGTGAACATATATACAAGTGGAAAATTACATTAAGTTTTTACATGTATTTACAAATGTATAAGAAAAAGAACATATTAGTATTTAACAAATATATATTAACCATAAAATTTTTCTCCTCTTGTAAAACCAAAAGAAAAAAGAGAAAGAAAAATTTTAATTTTTATTACAAAATTCCCTCTAACTAATAAAAAAAAACAAAATAAAAAGGGACTGGGCAGTCTATTATGAGAGTAAAGTAGGAAAACAAAGGGTTTCCTGGTTAAAACCAAATTTACCATAAGGAACTAGGAGACAATCCAGTATAAAATTATGATCTTAAACTATATGAAATATTGAATAAACAGTTGCCAAACTTTTTCAAATTTAAAAGATGATTAAAAAGCCTGATTCCTAATTTTCTCCAAACTTAAACATGACATGACAGCAATGGGTTAGGATCCTTCCATTTAAGTAACAGGGCTTTTCTAGCCAAAAATGTTGAAAAGGCAATTATTCGTTGTGTGGAAACAGACATATGTCCAGTCTCTGATGGTATGATTCCAAAAATTGCTGTTAATATATTTGGTAGCATTTCTAATTCTTGAACTTTTGTTAGGGTTTCAAAGACACCTTTCCAGAAATTGTCTCGTTTTAAACATGAGCAGAACATAAGATTTAAAGTGGCTATCTCAATTTTGCACCTATCACAAGTAGGGTTTACATCGGGAAAAATATGGGCCAACTTACCTTTAGACATATGTGCCTAAAGTGTCACCTTGAAATGAATTAAGAAATGACAGGCACAAATTGATGAAGTATTTACTAGTAGAAAAATATGATCCCATTGATTGTCCAGAAGCAATTTTTGGAATTCCATTTCCCAAGCACCTTTAATTTTATCATTGGATATTGGTCGCAAGTTTAAGTAACCACTTATATATTGTAGCTATTAACCCTTTTTGAAGTGGATACACCTGAAAAAAAGGTGTCCATCATGTTAGATGGGTAAGTAGAATGAGAGTTTGGAAGTAAAGTATGCAGTAAGTCCCTAATTTGCAAATACCTAAAAAATTGTGCCTTGCTCAAATCATATTTGTCTGCTAATTGTTTGAAAGATATTAAGCAATCTCCTGCAAATAGTTCTGAAAAAGTTATTTATTACTCCTTTAGTTTTCCATATTGAAAACGCCTGATCAATCAATCAATGATGCTTTAAAAAAAATAAATTAAGATGTATTTTACTAGATAAAACAAAAAGATTAAACCCAAAAAAATTATGAAACTGGAACCTTTTTGTATGCTTAAGAACTGGGTTAAGATCTCGTCTATTATTTTTAGATTACACAAAGGGTAGAGGAGCTCCTAGAAATAAGGCCAAAATAATTCCTCTCCAAATCTACCCATAAAGGTCATTCATATACATCTGAATAATAAATCCAAAAGATAATATATCAGATATTAATAGCCCAATAATAAAATCTAAAGTTAGGGAGAACTATTCCTCCATCTTTCTTTTGTTTCTGCAATAAAGGTTTGCTCAATCTAGGATTTTAATTATTCTAAATGTAAGAAGATATCTTTGAGTCCACCTTGTCAAACAATATTTTAGGGACAAAGGAAGGTAGTGCTTGAAAAGAATATAAAAATGTTGGTAAAATTATCATTTTAATTGTGTTAATACGCCATTGGAGACCATCTGGAAAGCATTTGTTTCGTATATTCTATCAGGGGGAGATAATTAAATTAATTCAGATCCTTAAAATTTCTCATAATTTTAATACCCAAATAAGTAAATTGGTTCTTAACAAGTTTAAAGGGTATATGATCATATAAATACTCCTGATTATTAATAGGAAAAAATTCGCTCTTATAAAGATTTAATTGTATTCTGAAAAATTCAGAGAGTAGGGACAGCATAAAAGGAATAGATTTCTTAAGTTCAGAAATATAAACTAATAAATTGTATGCATATAATGAAACCTTATGTATCATATCACCCCTCTTGATACCTGATGCAACAGTAGGTAAATTGGAATGGGTCAAGGGTAACTGGTAGGTTGGAATTAACAGGAGCCTTGACCAACCTCTTGAAGCTCTTCATTACCCAATCATACCTTGATTGGAATTTTTCTTTTCTTTGGCTTGGCTTCGCGGACGAAGATTTATGGAGGGGGTAAAAAGTCCACGTCAGCTGCAGGCTCGTTTGTGGCTGACCAGTCCGATGCGGGACAGGCAGACACGATTGCAGCGGTTGCAAGGGAAAATTGGTTGGTTGGGGTTGGGTGTTGGGTTTTTCCTCCTTTGCCTTTTGTCAGTGAGGTGGGCTCTGCGGTCTTCTTCAAAGGAGGCTGCTGCCCGCCAAACTGTGAGGCGCCAAGATGCACGGTTTGAGGCGTTATCAGCCCACTGGCGGTGGTCAATGTGGCAGGCACCAAGAGATTTCTTTAGGCAGTCCTTGTACCTTTTCTTTGGTGCACCTCTGTCACGGTGGCCAGTGGAGAGCTCGCCATATAATACGATCTTGGGAAGGCGATGGTCCTCCATTCTGGAGACGTGACCCATCCAGCGCAGCTGGATCTTCAGCAGCGTGGACTCGATGCTGTCGACCTCTGCCATCTCGAGTACCTCGACGTTAGGGGTGTGAGCGCTCCAATGGATGTTGAGGATGGAGCGGAGACAACGCTGGTGGAAGCGTTCTAGGAGCCGTAGGTGGTGCCGGTAGAGGACCCATGATTCGGAGCCGAACAGGAGTGTGGGTATGACAACGGCTCTGTATACGCTTATCTTTGTGAGGTTTTTCAGTTGGTTGTTTTTCCAGACTCTTTTGTGTAGTCTTCCAAAGGCGCTATTTGCCTTGGCGAGTCTGTTGTCTATCTCATTGTCGATCCTTGCATCTGATGAAATGGTGCAGCCGAGATAGGTAAACTGGTTGACCGTTTTGAGTTTTGTGTGGAATACTCCATTGCAATCTACTTTTGACCTTTCTTTCCTTTCCCTTCACTTGCTTAAAACATTATACAAATTAAACTTTTACCAGTTGATGAGTCTGATGTCATATCTGATATTTTTTTTTCTCTGTCCCTGTCGTGATGTCCTAGGAGAAATGGGCTTCCAAATTCAAATATCTCCATGATGATGTTCATCCTCTTCCCTAATTATAATTTCATTGACCTCCATATTTACTCATCTGCAATTAAAACAAAGGTGCATGTCTAGCTTAGTCATTTGCAGTCTTTGTTATTCCAACATTTGTATGATCACTTTTCCAACATGCATCATTGTAAAAGGAAGCTAATGAAATAGAATTAAACAAGACAATCTGTATATGCTGGGGTTGAGTAGAAGTCACAAAAGTCCTGGAGGAACTCAACATATCACACAACATCCATAGGAACTAAAATGCAATCAACATTACAGGCCTGAGGCCTTCTTCAGGAAAACGGAAAAACTGGCAGCCACCTGAATATAAAATTTTGGGGGGGTGTGTGGGGGCAGGAGGAGAGGAAAGGAGGGAGGAAGGGAAAGAGTAAGGAGGAAGAGGCTAACATGTAAAAGATAATAGGTGGATATAGGTGGGAAGGTAGAAGAGAAAGAAGCTGAGAAATGATGGGGAGAGTGCAGAGTGGTCCAGCCAGAGTTTGAGAGAGCTGCAACATTACCTCCCATCTCATGAACTCAATCCCTGACTAATGAAGACCATACCATAAGTCTTCTTAACTATCCTTTCAACCACACAGCAACCTTGAGAAGACTATGGATTTGGACCCCAAGGCTCTTCTTCTCATCCACACGTAAGAATTCTATCAATAACCATGTACACTGCCTTCAAGTTGCAGCATTTCACAGTTATCTGGATTGAACTCCATCTGCCACTTTTCTGCCCGAGTCTGCATCCTGTCTATTTCCTGCTGTAATCTACAACAACCTTCTGCCCGATCCACAGCACCTCCAACTTTCATATCATTCCCCCACATTCCCATCAATTGCTCCTGGATTCTGCAACTCACCTCACACTAAGAGCAAACAAAACCCCCTTTTGCCTCGAGTCATTAAAATGATCAAAGTTGCTTTAATTTGTGCTTTTTCCCGAAAACTCCTTGCATGAACCTTTTAAATCAATTCTTTACCCTAGGCATTATAATGAAATGTGTTTCATCAGAGCCACTGCAATACTTCAATAAGGTTCTAGTACTCATTGGTTCCCATCCTGCTGTTCCAAAATATCCCTGAGAATCGCTTCCCTTCCTGTTCCCATTTAATTTAATTTCCATAAGGATCTAATCAATAGTATGCATAGTAACATTTGTTCCACGTCCTCTGTTGACACCAAGCCTATCTCATTATCACCCCTCCAGACTGTTCCATGAACTCTGATTTTTAATCCATTATCTAGAGTGTTGCAAATATATTGGAAAAGCTGAAGAAAAGGTTTACTAGACTAATATGTGAAGTTACCTTATGAGAAATAGTTGGACAGGCTGGCCTTGTATCCACTAAAGTTTAGAATCCAGGAGGAGCCAACTTGACTGAAAGCAAATAATATACTGTGGGGTGTTGATAGGATATATATGAGGAAAGGATGCTTTCTCTTTTTAGAGAGAATCTAGAACTAGGAGGTCACTTTAAAAATAAGACATCATTTATTTAAGACAAACATGAAGCATAAATTTTTCTCCAAGTAGGTAGGGACTCTTTGGAGCTCTGTTCCTCAAATGACAGAAGAGGCACTCTTTCAACAATTTTTAAATGTAGTAGGTCATTTAAAGAATGGGTGCAGATTGAAGCTGCAGTTAGATCAATCATGATTATACTGAAGGGTGGAGCATGCTTGATGAAATGAGAAGCCCATTCCTTACTTGAATTTGTAAATCTATGGGCAGGTTAAGTAGAATTCTGTGTTCATTTTCAAATTATTTTGTCAGAAAAATAAAATTTCTATTTCTCAATTATTTATCAATTTACATGTATCTCAAAATTAGAAAACATATCAATGATGGTATACTATTAAAGAGTTGTTAAATGTAAATATACACAAACCAGCAACAATCAAACCAGCTGCAAAGAGTTCATGTTAAATTGACACTGGTTGAAAATCTCACTGCTCCAAGCAGCCTACTTAACATTTGATGATTCCAATCATGGTGTCTATTACATCAGAGCATATTGCATGAACTTCCAGAAAATTATTTGGATCCTATGATCCAAGCATGACTAATTTAATTTCCAAATGACAGTAAAGATACCAAGAGTCACTCTAGTGAGAGTGTAAGCAATATTATACCCTTTCTATTTATCATTTGATGGAGCTTACCATGAAATTTATTACTTCAGAAAAATGGATAATGTTCACATACACGATTTGGTTTTTATGATTATACAGCAGAATTAATGGAGTAGTGGTCACTTTTATTCAAGAAAAAGGAGCATTCTTCCTTCTGACAGTTGATAATAAAAAACCTGTAGTTTGAAATCCACACTTTGCTATGATGAACTCTGCATGGAAATTCTGTTCCATATTAAAAAGGTAAATTGTTACATTAATGATTAGTGAACTCATTTGCCTTCTAAATAATGATGATTCTAATGAAAGGTGGCAATGTTTAAAACACTCCATAATAGGGATGTGCAAATGTATCTCATGTGATAGGTGTTTATTTCCTGCTTGGTTATCGAATTACAGATGTAGGTTCTGTACTTCTCAGAGCATCCAAGTTGAATGAAGACTGTGAAGATTGCACTGAATAGTATAAACACCTTCTTATTGTTTGCACAGATTCAGGAGAGAGTGGAGTTTACAGCTGAGCAACAACAACTCCTTGATTACATTGTAGAAGCTCATCACAAATACCGAATACCCCAAGAAACAGCAAGAAAATATGTATGTAAGATAAGTACATTTAAATCTTTTTTTTGTATTTAAATATTGCAGATATGTAAATACCCATTCCTCAAAAGAATTAACGATTATTTGGTTTATGATTCTAACTCATTCCAGTTATGGTACAGTTTTACATGGCAATTGCATCATCAGTCATGTTGATGTGTTTAGAACAGCTTGCTAACCATGTTTGTTTTGTTTCTATTTTGTTTGAAATTTAAAAAAAAGTTGGTTTACATTTTAGAACAAATAACATGAAATAGTACTGCACAGGAATAAACCCTTTGGCCCATGTATTTGTGCTAAATATGACATCCAAATTAAACTAATACATGATGTGTATTTCTCTATTCCTTGCATATTTGTGTCTATCCAGAAGGGTTATAATATCATTATTGCACTTTGCATAAACGGTGGGTATGAATTGGTAAATAATTAGTACTTTTCATGATCATTATTGATATGTTACAGAATATATAGCTTTTAATATTGCCAGTCATGAGGTACCTATTTCTCTGATGGTGGAGGGGTAGCAGCTGTTCCTGAACCTGGTGATCCGAGTCTTGTAGCACCTATACATCTTTCCTGATGGCAGCAGCAAGAACAGAGTATGTGCTGGGTGGTGTGGGTCTTTGAGGATTTGTTGCTGCCCTCCAATGGCAGCATTCGCTGTAGATCTACTCAATAGTGGAGAGAGTTTTGCCTGTCATGTTCTGGGCTATGTCCACTACCTTTTGGAGGGCTTTATGCTCAAGGGTATCAGTGTTCCCATACCAGACCAAGATGCAGCCGGTCAGCTTTCCACCACAAACATGCAGAAGTTTGCCAGGGTTTCTGATGTCATACCAAACCTTTACAAACTCCTAAGGAAGTAGAGGCACTGTCATATTTTCTTCAATGCCATTGGTGTGTTAGGCCCAGGAAAGATCTGCTGAGATAGTGACTCCCAAGAACCTAAATGTACTCACCCTCTCCACCTCTGATCCCCCAATGATCCCCCAATCCCAGAGGATTGTATATCTTTGGCTTTCCTTTCCTGAAGTCAACAATCAGCTCCTCAGTTTTGGTGACATTTGAGGGAAAAGTTGTTATTGGTGCATCATTCAGCCAAGTTTTCAATTTCCCTCCTGTATGCTGACTCGTCCCCTTCCTTTATACAACCCACTACCATGGTATCATTGGCAGATTTGTAAATGGTGTTATTGTCATAGAGTTACGCAGTTGTAGGTGTAAAATGAGTAAAGCAGGGGTCTCAGAACACAGCCCTATGGAGATTGTGGAGTGTCTGCAGATGGTCTGGTTTGAATTAAATATATTGAATCTGAAGAATGCAGGTACTTTATAGTAGCTCAAATAAATAGTTCCAAAAGAGCAAAAACAAAATGACATTTTGTAAATCTGCAATAAGTACAGAATAATGGAAATATTCAGCATTATCTATGGAGAAGCAGTTGATACTCCAGGTGAAAGAGTTTCTCTATTTCACTCTCCACAATATAAATGCTATTTCCACCATTTATTTAATATAGTTCCCCTTCGTTATTGTGACACTAATGGAGAGAAGTATTTATAGGCTTAAATTATTAATCACATTGTTACTTCTCAGATATTTCTGATATCACCATCTATATTACAGCTTTTGGAACCTACAAATCCTGTAGAGGATTTTCTTCGTCTTTCAGAGAATGCTACCTTACAAGTGGAAGTATTGGTAGAATTTACTAAAAGATTGCCAGGTGAGTAGATATGAAGCAGAATTTCACATATTATATAATGGAATAAGCCTATAAATAAAGCCTCAATAGTGTAATGTTGTCATGTTGGGAAGAGTATCAGGTTCGGTGGGGTCACAGAGAGACAAGTCTGGACACAAGTGTTACAATTGCATGTAACTTAATTAACACACAGGAGACCAGTGGGAGAATGTTAATTGGTACTTGATTACTATTTAACTTAGACATTTATTTTGGACCTAGGTTGGACTCCGACAATAGTGAACCTATACTCACACGCTCACACAAATGACTACACACATTACAAACAGGGAATCTTAGACACACCCGGTTCCCTGTACCAATGGGGATATGGCTCTTTGCAAGTATTGATCTATCGCAATACTACGGCTCAGCTTCAGTGTATTGTACACTTTACCTATGACACTTCTAGCAAGGTCCACCATAGCGAGCTGGCATGGAGCGATATCTGGGGCTTGGTTCACAAGGCAGAAAGAAACAATGTGCTGTGTGTTGGTGTTATATTCAGTGCTAAACGGTGCTTCTAGCCAATAATTTAAATTAGTCAGCGGCAAGGTGTGCACTAATGGGTGGCTGGATTCCAACCTTGATTGACAGGTGATGTGACTTCCAAATTAGTTTCAGACGGGGAGGACACGTGACCACCCCAATACACACATTCCAAACAGGCAGGGAGGTCACATTTCCTTCACACACAACAAATGTGCAACTGCAACTCCAAGAATACTTCCTTTTTGTTGTTTGTACCATTCCAATGAATCAGAAATGCTTAGTTACCTTATTTTACTGAATTAATTTTTATTTTGGGAAATAAAATTTACATGTGTTTAATTGTATGCATTTGTTTCTTCCTGAACAGCTGAGTATTTCTAGCATTTTCTGAGTTTTTTTCAGACTTTCATCATCTGCAGGTGTCTTTTTGTTTTTGAGGCAATGAATTATTTTTAACATTTCCAAATCAAAACAATTAGCATTTAAAAAAATACTAATTAAAACCATTTTGGATACTATTTCTTAAAAGGCATGCTACCTGATCCTCTTAAATGTGATAGGCTAGATTAAAGACTATCACCCTTTTCATTTTGTCACATGCCTGATGAATGTGTAAAGTTATAGAGCTGCATAGCACAGATTCAGGATCTTTAGTCCTTGTTGACCTGGTTGCCTACCTGAGCTAATTCTGCTGGCCTACTGACCAATATCCTTTTCCTATTCATGTACCTGTTCAAATGTATTTTGTAATTGTACCCAACTCTACCACTTCTATATACTCACTACCTTCTGAGTGAAAAAGTTGCTGCTCATGCCCCTTGAAATCTTTCCCCCTCACAAACTGATGCCCTTTAGTTTTGGACTCCCCTATCCTGAGAAAAAAAGACACTGATTATTCATCTTATTGATGTCCCTCATGATTTTGTATACATGTTATTCCTCAGTCTCGTGTGCTCTGGGGAAGTCTATCTAGCCTCGTATAACACAAGTCTTTCAGTCTTTCATCCTTGTGATTTTTTTTGCACCCTTTCCAGCATAGTGATATTCTTGTAGGTGTCAAACTCCTGCTTCATTTACTTGTATGCCCTTTGATTGCCCCTCCCAGGAATTCCTCAATAAATTCTTCAGCCACAAATGCTTTAGAACTTTCAACTCCACTCCAGATGAGAGGCAAATATACCTATACTGTAGGTGTTTAAGATAAGAAAATCATCTGCTAATTTGTAATTCAGTTTTAAATGTAAAAATGATCATGATTCATGCAGCAATAGTATCGGAAAATATCAAACATTAGATAAGTAAAAATTTTTAAATAGATTGTTGCCTTGCTTTTATATATTTCATATGGGTAAAATGAGGTTGAATGTTATATCTGGAAATTCAGTCATGTGTATATTGTTTAAGGATTCCAAACATTAGACAATGAAGACCAGATAGCTTTGCTAAATGGTTCCACCGTGGAAGTGATGTTCCTTCACTCTGCACAGCTTTACAACCAGCACTTCACACAGAGCAGTCACCAATATATTCAGGGTGAGTAATTTAAAATTTTTTAAATTAAAAAAAAATTAAATTTAGACATACACCACGGTAACAGGCCATTTGGGCCCATGTCCATTCAGCCCAATTTACACTCAAATAACCTTCAGTACGTTTCGAATGGTGAGAGGAAACTGGAGCCCCAGGGGAACACCCATGCAGACACGGGGAGAACATAGAAACTCCTTACAGATGGTACAGGATTTGAATTCCCAGTCCTGGTCGCTGATGCTGTAAAGGCATTGTGCTAACCACGATGCCAACCGCGATGACCCATGAGATTCAAATAAAGAATGTATGCCTCTTTTACTTGTTTCACTCTCAACTTTTGGTGTATTTGCTTGCCTCAGAGATTTTAGGATATTTATGAAGCATAACAGCAAGTTCCCATATTGAAGAGTGTAATTAAAATGAGAAATTATGCTTTATTGATGAGATATGGGACAAAGGGAGAACTTGGTAATCTTTGGACAGTGCTATATATCTCAGAAAAAATTGAATAATGGTTCAACATTTTATTATGAAAGATGGCACATTTGATCATTCAATGCTTCCCACATAATTCACTGGAGTATCAACCAAGATTTTGTGTTTCAGTCATATGTTACGAACTAACAACTGTAGCGACTGCTGCGGCAGTGCTACCGAGAAAAGAGACATCCACACTGCATGTGAGTGAACCAAAGAATGACTTTATTGGTTTGAATTTACTGTGTCTCCGCGCTGGCACAACCACTTCCGGTGATGTACCTGTCGGCTTCCGGAAGTGATGTCATCACATCATGGTGTCATTCTCTTGCCAGTGGGCCGCTACGTGGAAGTGGAGGGCTCCTTCGCCCACAAGGTGCTGGGGAAGGCTCCTTCTCAGCAGTGAAGAGGAACCAGCACCATCTTGGACCACCCACATGTTGCGGCAATTCAGCCCATTTACTCACATAGTCACTCAGCCCACTACACCCCCCCACCAGCATCACCGCCGCTCTCTAAGCCGTCTGACTTACAGTCTTTGGGCAGTCTACCTCTGTGTTTGACCTGGTGGTCCAGTTTAGAGTCCAGGTGTGTGACTTTGAGGCAGGCGACTGTGAATCTGTCCTGTCGATGCCAATGTCCAATGTGAACACCATGCTGTCTCTCCACAGTACCCTAAAGGGCCCTTCATATGGGCACTGTTGGAGGGTCCCTTGCTGTCCTCTGCATACGAAAACGTAGTGGGTGGACTGCAGATCTGCTGGAACGTGGCTGGGTGGTGAGCAGTGTCAGGACAGTGGTGGGATGGGAGGTTGTCCACCTGCTTGCTCGCTCAGCCTGTGCAGGACATCTAACACGTTGGGTGGTGGGGGGGGGGGGGTGTTGAAATGTAGATCCCCTGTTATGGAGAGTAGTGAGCCATACACTATCTCTGCGGATGATGCTGGCAGGTCCTCCTTTGGTGTCATGAGGATCCAGAGCAGTACC
This sequence comes from Narcine bancroftii, assembly GCF_036971445.1. Lineage (NCBI taxonomy): Eukaryota > Metazoa > Chordata > Chondrichthyes > Torpediniformes > Narcinidae > Narcine > Narcine bancroftii. The sequence continues at coordinate 223,246,234 of NC_091473.1, read as the reverse complement.
CACGGGAAATTGTCCATCCAGTTCGGCCTGGTCAGTCGGGCTTTCAACACGGCCTTCAGTCCGTGCTTGGGGATGGTAGGCTGTTGTATGGTGGACCTGGCTGCTGCAGAATTTTGCCAGGTTGGACCAAAAGGAGGAGGTGAACTGCACTCCTCGGTTCAATGTGATGTGGGTCAGGACTGCAAAATGCATGACCCAGGTGGTGAGGAAAACCTGGAAGCACATCTGTGTTGCACACAGCCATGGGTATCGCCTTTGGCACTATAAGCAGGTTCGAGCCTAAAGGATAATGTCTCGGCGGAGTCCATGCCAAATGAACTTGTCCAAGAACAGGTGGACCGTGGACCTTATGGTGGGGTGTGATAAGCCATGGATCTGGTTGAAAGCCTGCGATCACAAGGTCATGGGTAGGATCAGCCTTGGGGACCCAGTGGAGATGTCACACAGCAGGGTCAGTTTCCCTCTGACCTTCAGGCTGGTGATGACCATCCGATATGCCAGAGCTGGGCAATGTTGAGCCCTCCACAGGTTGTGGCGATAGCAGGCCGGGACAGTGCGTCAGCTACTATGTTGGCCTTGCCAGCAACGTGGTAGATATCCGTGGTGAATTCCGATACATACGAGAGGTGCTGTTGTTGTCTTGCTGGCTACGGGTCCAACACATTGCTCAGCACGTAGGTCAATGGCTTATGGTCTCTTTAGGTGGTGAGCACTCTCCCCTCTAGCATATAGCGGAAGTGTAGAGGGGCCAGCAGTTCGTGATCAAATACGCTGTATTTGAGCTCTGGTGTTTGGAGGTGCTGCACCCACCGCTCTGTCTGATGCATCCATTGTGAGGGCTGGGGGGAGGAGGAATCTGGGTGTGCCAGTACCGTGGCCTTCGCCAGTGCTGACTTGGTGGCATGGAAAGCCTCCATTGCCTCCGGCGTCCATTGACACTGAGTTTGACGAGGCCAAACAGGGGCTGCATGAGGGTGGCTGCTCCTGGGAGGAAGTGATGGTAGAAGTTGACCATTCCCAGGAACTCCTGTAGTCCTTTGGTCGGACTCATCTTATGGAAGTTCTGGATGGCCTCCCCCTTATTGGGTAGTGGTGTGGTGCCCTCTTGGGTGATGCGATGCCCCAGCAGGCTGAACTTGCATTTGGGTTCACTGTGAGGTTGAACTGCTCCAGTATGTCGAACAGGCAGGTGAGGTGTGTCTTGTGGGTACTGGGATCAGGGCTAGCGATGAGGATGTCATCTAGATAAACGAAGATGAAGTAGAGGTCCCTGCCGAGCACTTTCATTAGCTGCTGGAATGTCTGGGCCGCGTTTTTGAGTCTGAAAGACATTCTAAGAAATTCAGAGGCTGAAGGTGTGATGATGGCCATCTTCTGGACACTGGTGTGTACCTGGATTTGGTGGTACCCTTTTACGAGGTCCACCTTGGAGTATACCCTGCAGCCCTGTAGCCTCATGGCGAAATCCTGGATGTGTGGGAAAAGGTACCTGTCCGAGACTGTTGCCTGATTTAGACGCCAGTAGTCGCCACATGGACACCAACCACTGGAAATCTTCTGCATCATGTGGAACAGGGAAGCCCACTGGCTGTTGGAAGAGTGGATGATCCCCAACTTCTCCATGGTGATGAACTCGGTCTTAGCTTATTGGAGCTTGTCTGGCAGGAGGTGCCGGGCTCATTCATGCACTGGAGAGTCGATGGTCTCTTTGTAGTACTCCACGCCTGTGGCGAGTTGGAGTCATGGAAGTTTGGTGCCAATAAAGCCGGGTATTTGGACAGTAGGGAGGTGTACTCATCTTGGTCCAGGGTGTGGATTCCCAATGGCAGGAAAGAGTGCCTCTGCAGGGTGAGGAGGAAAAACTGGAAAGTTGTGGCATTTACTAACCAGAATCAGTTCGTAAGCCCAGCGGAAATCCGCTCCGAGTAGTGCCTGACCCACGGGCCGTGATGGTGCAGTCCCATTGGAAAGCAGCATATGCAACATGGATGGTGACCAGGCATATCCTGTAGCTGGGAATGGAGGACCTGTTGATCGTTTGCAAGGGAAAGCCTTTGGTGTTGTGTCTTGCCTCAAAGTATGTGGGTGGGGTGAGGCTAATCTCCGTGCCCATGTCGATAAGGAAGTCTCTGTTGGTCCTCTGGGCTCTGAGGTAGAATAGGCCTTTCTGTGCCAACTGCTGAAGCCACTATCAGCGGCCGGCCTGCTCATTTCCCATCGCCGTGTTGGTTTTGGCAGTGGGGTATGAGCATGGGGGAGGTGCACTGCTGGACACTCCTGCCCTATTTGTGGTGGTAGAAACAGTACTCGCTGTTCTGCTCTGCACGCTCTTCACTTTGCCGCTGTGCCGCAGCTACCGCTGGTATTTCTGATGGACTGGACAGGGTGGCAGCGCTGATTGCATAGACTGGTTGCATGTGGAAGGAGCTGTGGCATGTGGAACAGCCTGTCTGCCTCCTTGACTATGAAGTGTATAGCTCCGAAATCCATGTCCGATACTGATGTGGTTGTGTGTACTGGTAAATTTGAGAGGAATAGGGCCTCGAACAGGAAACAATGTGTGTACCCATCCGCCAAGGCCACCATCTCATGCATTAGCTCAGAGGGATTTCTGTCGCCCAGGCCCTGCATGTTGAGGATTCTGCTGGCGCACTTGTGCCGGCTGAGCTCTAAGATGTGGAGGAGGAAACATCAGAACTGCTTGTACTTATGCTCCATTGGTGGATTTTCTATGAAGGAGCTTACTTTGGCAGCTATGGCAGTTTCCATGGCGCTGACGACGTGCCAGAACTTGGTGTCCTCTGAAACAATTCCCCTGATGTGGAACTGTGACTCAGCCAGCTGTAGCCAGTTTCTGGGCTGCCTTGCCAAGAACAGTGAGAGATGTGCACCCATCGCGTTAGTTGCAGCTGGTTGCTGCTATCTTGTGTGACCGATGCTAGTTCCAAATTACTGGAACTGTTGGTGTCACCACTGTAGCAACTGCTGCAGCAGTGTTACCATGTAAAGAGACATCCACGCTGTGTGAGGGTGAACCAAAAGAATGACTTTATTGGTTTGAATTTGCCGCATCTCTGTGTTGGTCCACCCACTTCCAGTGACATACCCGCCAGCTTCTGGGACTAACGTCATCATGTCGCAATGTCACTCTCCAGCCGGCTGGCTGCTACATGGAAGTGGAAGGCTCCTTAACCCGCATGTGGCACGAGGCACAAGGTCTTGCTCAGCGGTGAAGGGGAGTCCACATCATCTTGGACTGGCCATGTGTTACGGTGATTTGGCCTATTTACCCGCACGATTGCTTAGCCCGTTACACCCTTTTAATTTTGTTTGGGACTAAAAGGACTTTGTTAACACTAACAAAGGAGCAGCAATGGAAAATTCACCAGACAATGGTAAATTCAAAATAATAGTTTTATTAAACTATTAACATTTCTTATTTCTCTCTAAACTTAACTCTAAATTTAACCCTACTATGCACAAATGTAAATGTGTGTGTGTAATTAAAGACCCACTATTAAAAGTCCATTTTTAAAACTTCACCATAATTTTAGTCTTGCTTGAAGGTCTTACATTTTCAGTTCAGAAATAATTATAAAGCCCTTTTAAACATCATCAAGGTTCCTTAAACAGAAGTGACCATCTTCTGAACCACCATCTTGTATTCTCCTGTGAGAAGGAGAATACAAATCCTATCTTCCAGGATCAAATCTTCTTCTGAATGAAGACTTTGGAATCTGTTTTCCAAACACAACTGCTCTTTTTCTTTTAAAGAGACAGTTAGAAGTAGGCTTCTCTTTTGAAATCTACTTATTCTGTGTCCCTTTTTTTTATAAAGAAGTAACACAATAGATCACCTATTCTTGTTACTGTGATTCAACCCTGTCTTTCACAGGGTTCCAACCCCTGTGTGTCATAGGGTCTTGACTTCTGTACTCTTATCCAAAAATGTCTGAATTTGATAATATATTTATCCAAATCATGTGACAGTTACATCATCAATGAGGCCGGTCCTAATTCCTGGAAACCACAAGACCACATACTGGAATCCTCAACAGTTTTAATTTCATTTCTGCAAGAGTTTTTGTCTTTTACAAAACAACCCCATATCCATAACAACCTCTGACCTCATCTCTGTGGCTTAAGTGGTTTGGTTAGTTCAAAACAGATGGCTTCCTTCAGCCATTCTCATTTTACTTGAATACTTCAGTTTTTAATAAAGCAAACACTTCTTTGTTCTTGAATCAATTAAAGTCCACTTCACTTCCATTAGCTCTGTCTTCCTAGACACTATAACTCCGAGAATGAACTCTCTTTTCTGAGGACAATAGTTCTCTGTAAATGTGTGTGTAACCCTGTAACCAACCCACAACTAATCTAAGAACTATTTATAAGAAATATAGCTTAACATTAACCTAACTATAAACATAGATCCATTACACAATGGACTGGGATTTGAACCTAAACTTTCTAACTCCAATGTGAGATCCAACTATCCAAAAGCTAAAGCTATCTCTGAAAACATTTAGCCATTATTTAATAGTTCGACATACAAATGACTTTTCTAACGACAGCCACTACTTAAAAATGTCATCACATAGCACCTTTTCACTGAATTGCCATTTGCCTAACCACTTTATTATCAAATCACACTACTTCAGATCATCTGAGCACTTTATGGCAGGAATTGCTCCTGTCAATTCAGTCATTTCTTGTTCTGGATGAACCCATAATCAAATCAGTTCATATGCAACTAATTTAGAACATTGTCGAATAATCCATAATTTCCTGCACTCATTTACTTCACTAATTTAGCTATTGATCTTTCTCAGGATATTGTTTTTCCTCACAGAATGTGCAATATTAAATCACTGCACAAGTCAAACAAAGGAGGAAACTTAGTTGACTGCTCAATATTCTTGGGTACCATTGTTTTAGACATGATAGAGAGAGATGAAAGGGAGAGGGGTGACATCATTAGTCAAGGAAAATGTCAAAGCAATGCTCAGACAGGACCAACTGGAAAGCTCGTCCTCTGAGGCTATATGGGTGAAACTAAGGAATGAGAAAGGGATGATAGTGTTGATGGGATTATATTATAGACCACTCAATAGTCAGCAGGTATTGGAAAAGCAAATTTGTAGAGAGATAGCAGGGAACATAAGGTTATGATAAAAGGTGATTTTAACTTTCCACACATTGCTGGGACTCTCATACTACAAAATGGCTGGATGAGTTAGAGTTTGTCAAATGTGTTTAGGAAAGTTTCCTTAATCAATTTATAGAGGCCCCAACTAGAAAAAAATGAAATACTATATCTCCAATTAGGGCAGCTGACCGAAGTGTTTGTAAGGGAATACCTTGGATCTAGTGATCGTAATGCCATTAATTTCAAGATAATTATGGAAGGGGATACATCTGGTCCTCAGGTTGAAATTTCAAATTGGAGGAAGGTCTATTTTGATGAAAAGAGAAAGGAACTGGTAAATATGAATTGGGATGGGTTGTTTTCTGTAAAAAGGTGTGCTTGGTAAGTGGGTGGCCTTCAAAAGTGAAACTTTCAGAATTAAAAACAAGACTAACAGGAATAAGGAACCTTAGATTTTGAAAGATATTGAAGCCTTGGTTAAGAAGGAAAGGTGAGGCAGGTATAGGCAGCACTGAACAAATGCAGTTCTTGAGCAGTATAAGAAATGCAAGAAAACATCAAAGAAGGAAATCAGCAGATGGGCACCGAGTTCTCAGAAATGAGGCAAAACAGTTGTGAGGTCACAGAACCTATACAGGTTACAGAGGAAGAAGTGTTTGCTGTCTTGAGACAAATAAAGGTGGATAGGACCCCAGAGTCTGACAAGATATTTGCTCAAATCTTGAGGGAGACTAGGGAAGAAATTGTAGGGCCTGAGCAGAGGTATTTAAAATGTCCTTAGCTATGAGTGAGATACCAGAGGATTGCAGGACAACTAATGTTATTCTGTTGTTTAAGAAAGGTTCCAGCAATAATCCTGGAAATTATAGGCCAGTGAGCCTGACATCAGTCATGGGTAAATTGTTGGAAGGTATTCTAAGAGACCAGATATACGTACTTGAATAGACAGGGATTGATTAGGGATAGACAACACTGCTTTGTGCATGGTTGGCCATGTCTAACCAATCTTGAGTTTTTAGAGGAGGTTACCAGGAAAGTTGATTAAAGGAAGGAAGTGAATGCTGTCTACATAAATTTTAGTCAGGTCTTTGACCAAGTCCTGCATGAAAGGTAGGTCAAGAAGGCATCCAGGATAGGGAGAAAATTGGATTAGATATTGGCTTTGTGAGAGAAGCCAGAGTGGTGGTAGAGGATTGTTTCTCGGAATAGAGGCCTATGAATTGTTGTGTACCTTTGGGATTCGTGCTGTGTCCATATTTGTTTGTCATCTATATCATTGATCTGAAATTATAACGTGTTAAATTGGATCAGCAAATGTTAGATGACATGAAGATTGGGATGTAGCAGACAATGAGGAAAGCTTTCAAAACTTGCAGCAGGACCTGGACCAACTGAAAAAATGGGCTATAAAATGGCAGGTGGAATTTATTGTGGACAAGTGTGAGGTGTTGCCATTTGGGAGAATAAACCAGGGTAGGACTTGCACAGTAAATGTTAGGGCACTACAGACTGTGGCAGAACAGAGAGATCTGGGAATACAGATACATAATTCCTTGAAACTGACATCACTGGTAGATTGCATCGTAAAGAAAGCTTTTGGCACATTGGTCTTCATAAACACCTACCTACCTACAGGAAAGATTGAAAGAATGCAGAGAAAATTTACACGGATGTTCTGGGACTTGAAGAGCTGGGTTGTTATAAAAGGTTGAATATGTTATTCTCTGGAGAAGGAGGGGAGAATTAATAGAGGTATACAATATTATGTTGAGTATAGATAGCGTAAATGCTATCTATTGAGGTTGGGTGAAACAAGAACTCGATGACATGGGTGAAAGCTGAAATATTTAAGGGAACTTCATTCAGAGGGCGGTGATAGTGTGGACCGAGTTGCCATCGGAAGTGGTGAATGCAGGTTAGATTTTGACATTGAAAATCAGATTGGTACATGGATGGGAGGGGTGTGGAAAGCTAAGATCCAGGTGCAGGTTGATGGGATGAGGCAGAATAAACAGTTTGGCATGGATGAGATGGCCAAAGCGCTTGTTTCTGTTCTGTAGTGTCCTATAGTTCTATGGCCACTTTTAATGAGGTATGATCTTGAACCCCCAGGTCCATGAGTAGATCATTACTGCAGCAGGCTGCAATTTCAGGTCTCACACTCATGGTCTGACACATGATGTTCTAAGGACTCAAAAATTCATACAAAAATCTCTTTCCCTTTCTATTTTGGATAGAAGCTCAGATCAGAAGCTATCAGAAAATAATTAAAATGGAGGGATTCAGAGTTAACTTTTTCTTCCCTCTTCCACCACTAACAGGGGCAGTCACTGGGTTTAAGAGATCCTGGGGTGGATTAGGCCAAGTCTTAAAAAATGCTGCCCCTCGAACAAGCATGAGAAGAAGAAAACCAGAACCCAAATATTTGGACCATTAGCATTTGATTGTCATACCTCTCATTCCCAGTCTTCACGGAAGACTGATGAAGGACAACAGGTAGAGCTAAAACATCACAATCATTTGCAGTAAGTGAAAGGGAATAAAAACTGAAAATGCTGAAATATTCAGTACGTCAAGCAGCACCCATGAAAAGTGCAAACAGTTGACATTTCAGGTCCAAAACTGGAATAAACTATATTCAAAATACAGATTTTAGCAATTGACCACTGTAAAGTAAAAGTTAATATTTTCTGAAATTTAGTCAGTCTTGTCTGCAATTAAGCTGATTTTTAAAAAAAAAATAAAAATCCTTTAATTTATATATTACCATACCAATGGACCATTCTCTTGTGCCCATCTCATTTTAGTTCAATCTATCTGACTTGAATCACTCAATTTCAAACCTTGGTTACTAAACAAAATAGTGGAATAATTTATTGTATCTATTAATTAGGAATCTATTCTGTCTTGTGAAATGAGTTAAGTTAAATAAATTAGAAAAAATTATTTAATTTCCCTCAATTCTGAATTGCTTTGCTTGCAGTGACATTTAAATATTTGCTAATGTATAAAATAAAATGATATTGTACTTCTGAATATGTCATGGATTATCTTGCCTTTGCTGTATGACTGAGCCATAGCTGTCAATAACTCTCTATGGTAAATTATTCTTTTGTTTGTTCAACAGATACTGATAACTATTCCACACTTCCTGGGTGTTGTCCCAACCCATGCTTTGAGGAGCATATTCCATCTGTTATGATGGAGCAGTCCAATGTGGATGAGATCTCGATTTTAGTTCCAAATCGGTCATTAGGTACCATCTGCTTGTATACTATTACAGGGATGCAATAATTGAGGCGAAGGCAATTATTACACACCAAATACACATTTCATTTTGATTTCCTTGATGAATGTAGGGAAAGCATGGAGATTAATTTTTATTTAATCTGAATTTTAATTTCCTCAGTTCATTAGAATTAGTCCATATGACATGTATTAAGAACAGCGAGTCTAATATCAAGACAATTCTTAACTCTTTTATCTATATACCTAGTCTTTACTTACAGGTACATCATTCTCCTCTCACTAAATATTTGACATAGATAGGTGAAAATAAAACTTTTTAAAAAAATCAATACATTTCCCATCACAGCAGGGTCTTGATGCTTTCCTTGGGAATTCTCAGCCACTCATTCCACAATGAGTTTCCTGGCATCATGTTTAGAGAAGCAACAAGAAAAAAAATTCCTAAATTTAATCCTATCACATCCTTATTTGTCCAATCAATGAAAATATACACAAAATAATGAATGACCACAATCGTGATACACTGCCAGCAGTAATGGTTGAGGATAATACAGCAGGAACATTTAAGAGATTCTTAAGGGATGTGGATGTAAGAAAAATGGCGGGTGGAGGTGGTTATGGATTGTGAGGGAAGGAAGGGTTAGATTGATTGCAGAGCAGGTCTATACAGGCCAGCACAACATTATGGACAAAAGGGCCTTAATGTGCTGTACTATTTCATGATGATATTACTGATGTATAATTTTTCAGATCAAACAAAAGGAAAATAGCTCCCCTTTATCTTTGCTATAACTCAATTTGTGACATAAATATAGAAAATAATTTCATTAATTCTGAATGAACACCTGAATAAAAGTGGGATAAACTGCAGTACTTATAAGTTTTGATTACATTTCCACTTCGTTAAATACATATTTATAGTCTTAAGATGCTGCAAATTTCAATCTTTGATTAACTATGTTTAGTCCCTTTAAATTCACTTTTATTCATTTATAACATTTGCAAGAATTCCAAATTTATCATGAATCATATGCATTTTTGTTGAAGTGAATTCAGAAATATTAATGATCCTCCTCCATGTAATCAGGTATTGCTGAAGAATTTATCACACCAATGTTCGATTTCTACAGAAGTATGGGGGAACTGAATGTGACAGACACTGAATATGCCTTACTTTCTGCAACCACAATTCTTTTCTCAGGTAAAAAAAGTATTTACCAATTAAGTTGGCTGAGGAATATAATTCAGCACTGATTCTAATGCAGTTAGAGGAATTGGAAGTTATTTTGAGACGAATAAAAGGATTAAACATATGGGTATAATTAGTGAAAAGAATTTCCATTAATTAATTTGTCCTTATACTATTGGAATTTAAAGGAAAGACATAGGACTAAATTTTAACCACCTGCCACTCTGGAAGAGGCCACCAGCATGTGGAAGATGTAAAAGTTTCTTAGAAACAGTCACTGGTTTCTTCACTGGATGGGCTCTGAGTATCATGAAGATGCCATTGACTCAATTTTAGATCTATGATCATGGATTCTGGACCTGGATGAAGAACAGAGAAGAAACATGGATAATAGATGTGGCAAAATAACTGCAAAATTCAGTGAAGCATTTCTTGTTATCATACTAGTATTGTAAGGAGTCAAATATCAATTACTTTCCTCTTTGACGGAGAGGTATGTCTGCAGAACAAAAAGATGCAACAACAGAAGACCTCTTCAGTAAATGTCAGATCAGTGGTACATTCACCCACATTCTGATGCAATTATTATTTTAATCTCATCAATTTGCACTCTAGAGCCCACTCTGGCTTATCACTGCACATATTCATCAATTCACCTTTTAAAAAATCTTCACTGACTGAATAGCATGAGCAACAAAACGTACATATTTAAGATGAGAATCACTGGAATTTTTGAATGATTAATTTATTTGTTGGTGGGAAACTCAAGAGATACATAGCATTGGGTACTATTTACTTCTAAATCCCAACAAACAGAATTTTCCAAGTCTACTTTTTGCAATTTTCAACATTCATGTTACAACTAGGAACAAAATTTGCTGTTTCGAAGTAGTCTATTTGCAACCACAATTTTTGTAGTAGCTTAGCACTGAATCGTTTGTTTTATTCACATGAACAATTTTATTATAACACAGGAAACATGTGTTTACAATTTTTTTTTACATTTCAATCTGGTTATTATGTATGTATTTTCCAGAAAAAAGATCAGTTGCTCCCATTTAAGGGGTTTCCCTTATTTCCATAATTATTGGGTAATGTTGGGCACGTTTCCAAAGTTGCTGTCAGATTTTTCATTGACACTTCTCCAAGGCAATCACTGAAAGATTAATATCTATCCAGTGCTTGTATGGTTGCTGTAAAATAATTCTACTGATATAGTTAATCATTTGACTTTTTTTCTGCAGATCGACCCTATTTAAAGAATAAAACACGTGTAGAAAAATTACAGGAGCCCCTTCTGGAGATTTTATACAAGTATTCCAAAATCCATCATCCCGAGTGTCCACAGCGCTTTGCTCGACTTTTGGGACGACTTACTCAACTAAGAACTCTTAACCACAATCATTCAGAAGTATTAATGTCTTGGAAAATGAAGGATCAGAAACTGGCACCATTGCTCTGTGAAATTTGGGATGTACAATGAAAATTAAAATAGAACATTGTTACATATTTTTGGACTGGTCAATGAAATGGAAACCAAGCTTCTATTTTGTAGTACAAATTCATGACAAAATTAAAGATGGAATATTTTAAATTTCCATCTGTCAGCAGCTATGTCAAATCAATGGAAGTCACTGAAGTTTTCTTTATTCTAACTTTTGTTAATTATACTGACCAACAGCTTGCCACTTGGTCATTATATTTTTACTATGTAAAGCATCTGTTCTTACTCAATACAAAGATGGCCCCCATCAATAATTAAGACAAGTTGTAATTCACATTTAAGCAAAGAACTGTCTAGGGAGTTTGATAAGAAATTATAATCAGAATAATTGATATAAAAATCAGCCTTGAGAGTTGTATTTCCTAAATATATTTAAATCCTTATAATCCTTTTAATTTTAACATGATTATATATTACACACTGGGGCAAAGTATGAAATTACAAAAATCACCAAAATGCATTTCAGTTTGTTTAATCATATATTGTGTCAAGTTTATTGAAGAATATGTAACATCTTGAAATGCTAGATTTAAGAATATTCAATAAACTATTGTATTATACACTTCTGAATTTTAATTGAAAACAATAGTAATCAATGCAATCCTCAGAGAGTTTCATGCAGAGTGATTAAAAGAATAAAAATTAACTCCTCAATAAAATGGATCCAAATGTAACAAAAGGAAATTTGTACTGTCACTACAAAACTAGACAACAGGAAATCCATTGCTTGTATGGTCTTCTAACCTTGTTTAGAGTAATTTCCTAATTTCTTTTGCACAAATTGATTATTACATTTAGAGGATATTGTTGAGGCTACACATGGAGTATTATTCCAGAGAGAACAGTATTGCAAAGAAGGTAATTCAAAGGAGATTTGTTGGGCTATTCCTGAGATGAGTGGACTGTCCTATAGAGAAAGGCTAAACAGTTTAGTTCTGTATTCTTTGAAGTTGAGGAGAATGAAGCATACATAATTCTTAGAGGATATTACATGGTAGTTATCAAGAGGTTTTCACTTCTAGAAGAATCTTGAACAAGGAGAGATAGTTACAAGATAAAGAGTTGGTCATTTAAAACTGACATCATAGAAATTTCTTCTTGTGGGGAGTTGTGAATTTTTAGAATTATCTGAAGAAGGTGTCATTGAGGTTAACACATTAAAAATAGTAGATACATTTTGGAGGATAGAGGATCATAGGGAACTGACAGAATGGAGCTGAATCCTTAGTTAGATCAGACACGATCAGATTGAATGACAGGGCAGAAGATCACACGAGTTTCAGAGGAATTTATTTGTCATTATTATCTCATCCATAGGTTACTTTCATATGGTACTTTCATTTTCATCTCAATGTAATTCAGTGAGCTTTCTCAAAGTCAGATCCCACTACAATGGTGAGTCCTCAGAGAAGAAAACCAGTCACTATTCATGTCATGGTTGTTAAACACAAGGTTGCTGAAAATTCTGTAGTGCGCAGGACTTCCTATATCTGAAAGTTATCTGTCTTTTAAGAATTTGACAGGGATATCTATTTTTCCAGATAGCCAGAATTCCTGGAGGCAGGAATTGGAATTCCAGAACACCACTCCTCCTTATAAGCAGCCAGTTTTGTCTTCCAGTTTAGTAAAGAGCCCTCCACTGAATAGTAGCTGAGTGGTGATTGGGGGATGGTGATAGGGGAGGCACTATGGAGCTTCTGGATGAAAACGCAAAGTAAGAACTCAGCTCTTTCCACAATCTGCATGATCCCCAAGTGTAAATAGCCAGTTTTTTGAAAGTTTTAAAAAAAATTGGTGAAGGAACTCAGTGGGTTGAGCAGCATCATTGGAAAGAGAATGGTTGACATTTTGTCCAGAAGCCATCAGCAAGAAAGTAAAGTTACGATTTTTATTCTCTTTGAATGATCCAACAAGTTACCTTTTGTTGCATATATATTTCTATTCTTTTACATTTTGAAAATCATTTCATATAAAATCTAGTTACAAGAGACAGTTTAACCCTTTATGACAATTCTGTTCCCAAGATCTATTATAAACATCCCCAAATTCTTTGCTGTTCGAATACAATGCTAACAGCTCTTGTTAAGCATTGCTATGAATGACAAACTTGTACCTGCAATTTTGAAATAGGACAGATTGTTTTTATCATTTGAGGCTAACGTTCCCAAGGCTGTGGTCATTTCAGCAAAAAAAAATCTGATTTTTTTCCCAATATACTTTGTTTTGTGCATTTTATTTAGCCTCTCAGAGTTTTGGTAGGTCTTGGTAACTAGGTATTTATTTGTACAGTTTCAACAGCACTCAAAGTTAGCAAAACCCACAAGATGATTGTGGACTTTAGGAGGAAGTCAGGAGAATATGAACCAGTCGTCATCGAGGGCTCGGCAGTGGAAAGGGTCAAGCATCAAATTCCCAGGTTTCAACATCTTCGACGATCTGTTCTGGAGCCTCCACGTTGATGCAATCACCAAGGCGGCTCACCAGTGACTATATTTTATGAGGAGTTTGTGCAGATTCGGTATGTCACACAGGTGTACTGTGGAGAGCTTTCTGGCTGGTTGTATCATTGTCTGGTACAAAGGAGCTAAGCTTAGGAGAAGAAAAAAAAAAACTCAAGAGTTGTTAACTTGGCATGCGACATCATGGACACCAGTCCATCTACAAAAGGTCCATGTCTTAAGAAAGCAGCCCCTATCCTCAAGGACCCGAACCACGCAGGCCATGCCCTCTTCCAGCACCCTGTGGCACCAGGACAGCTTCTTCCCCTTCTGACATGAGCTGCCTGAATGAACATTGAACCACAGACACTGCCTGACTTTGACTTTTGCTTGCACGTTTTTTAAAAAAAAAAGTGTGAGGTGGTTTATAGAAATGTGACGCTGCCGCAAAACAACGAATTTCGTGACATGTTCCTGACAATAAATTCTGATTCTGCTTGGCCACAAATAATGGTCCATTTAATTTGTCTTGGCTTTCCAAAGGTGAGAATGTTTGAAATTGCTGCGAGTATTTCGACAACTAAAGAAACTCCAGAATAGAGTCCATTTCTTACTGAGAGTGGGAAAGATTCAGGAGGATTTGCTCCGCTTCAACCAAAGTCGCAGCACGAACCTCGCTTGCACCGAGGGGGAGAGAGAGAGTCGGTCGGTTGGCGCGGGCATGCGCAGTGGGTTGAGGCGCTCGAGCGATGTTCCTTGGGTCGTCCTCGGGGTCCGTTAACCGGCTCCGGGCGCGCGGGGCCACGTCCAGTCCCGGATCGGGAGACTGCGGGCAGGCCGATGTGGCGCTTGTCCTTCACCTTAGCGATATTAAGACAGCGATTCTGAAGATTATTTTGGTCGCCATTTCAAAGTTTGAAGTAAGGACCGTTTCTCGTGCAACCTCCCAGGATGTTGAGCACTGGAAATGCTGGTGGGGAAAAATTAGCATTATATTTCGCACAGTTCGTTGGATGCGAGTGAAAGCTGTTGCTTTTACAAAGGACTTGGAGGACACTTTCTCTGTTAACAATGAAATATTCATCTACACGAGCTGTGGCCCCATGAGGACTGCTCACTTTGTGGGCTCCCTGCCCTCTGAAACAGTCAGGTGTACTTCGAACTACACCAAAGAAAACCCAAATATTTAGATTCTAATTTATTTGTACATACAAGACATCACATACAACCCAATGATCTGATTTTCCATTCCTGAAGTCAACAATCAGCCCCTTGGTTTTGGTGACATTGATGGTGTGGGTTCAATTTCCCTCCTGTTATGCTGACTCACCAACCCACTACCATGGTATGGTCACCAAACTTGTCGATGGTGTTGCTGTTATTACCGAGCCACACAGAATAGAGCGAGGGGCTACAAACACAACCTTGTGGTGCTCCAGAGTTTGTGCCAGAGATGTTCTTAACAATCTTCCTTGATTGTGGTCTGGAAGTGAGGAATTCCAGGATCCAATTATACAGTGGGGCGTTCAGTCCCAGGTCTTGGGTTGGCTGATCAATTTTGAGGGGATAATGGTGTTGAATGGTAGTTGGTAAAGAGCACCCTGATGTATGCATCTTTGCTGTCCAAGTGTTTTGCAAAGATTTATGTAGAAGACAGCTTCCATAGACCTGTTGGTATGATATGAGAATTGGAACAAATCCATGTCACTGCTCAGACAGGAGCTGATAAGCTTTAACACCTCATCACTGTTGAAGTCAGTGCTTCGGTTGATAGTCATTTAGGTGGGTTACCATACTCCTTTTGGGCACTGGTACAATAGGCACCTGTTTGAAAGAGTTGGTACTACACCCTGTGAGATGAGATGAAGATATCTGTGAATACATTGACAAGTTGGTCTGCACAAATTTTTAATACTCAGCCAGGTACTCCATCTGGATCGGATGCTTTCCTTGGATTAATTCTCCTGAAGAATGCCCACATGTCATCCTGGGTTATGGAGAAGATGGGATCATCAGGGGACATGGGAGCGCACAGAGGTGGTTCTTCCTTATTCTTATGGACGAATCGGGCATAGAAGGCATCAAGTTCATCTGGGAGAAAAACATTGCCATCTCCTACTACACCAAATTTGTGTTTGTAGCAAGTCATTTAAACCCTGCCACAGCTGTCAGGTATCCTTTGTTGTTTCCATTTTTGTCCAGAAAAAGGCCAGCGGGTGCCATTATCCATCGAGCCACTGTTCCAGAACCATCCCCCCACACTGCCTCTCTGGAGCCTCCTTTGTCACGAGGAAAGCCCTGTCCGTCTCCTCTGACGACGATAAAGTCTTTTCTTAGGTGGCCATGAGCACGAACAATGGGCAAATGATGTGTGTGGCTCCGGGAATGAAACAATGGTAAAAGTTCACTATCCCCGTGAACTCTTGGAAATTTGGGGAATCATTGAACAGCCGCTACCTTCTCTGGCACCAGCATGGCCCCAGCCGCCAAAATGGTATGCCCCAGGAACTGGAGGGACTCCTTGCTGAACTGGCATTTGGCTGTGTTGACCATGAGGCTGAAGTCCGCCAGCTGGGCAAAGAGTTTGTGTTCATCGTGGCTGCAACTGGCAATGAGAATATCATCCAGGTAAATGAACACAAAGTCCAGGTCTTTTCCAACCATGTCCATGAGGCGTGGGAACATTTGGGCCACGTTCTTTAGACCAAAGGGCATATGCAGGAACTCAAAGAGGCTGAAAGGGGTGATAATGGCCATCTTATCCACATCGTCTGGATGTTGGCGGAGAAGTCCTGTATGTGAGACACTGGGTACCTGTCGGGGGTGGTTGTGTCATTCAACCAATGGTAGTCCCCGCATGGTCTCCAGCCCTTGGACGATTTCGGGACCATGTGGAGCGGCGATGCCCAGGTGCTGTCCAAGCGCTGGATGATTCCCAGTTCCTGAAACCTTGAGAACTCCTCCTTTGCCTGCTGGAGTTTCTCGGGTGGCAGCCATCTGGGTCTATCATGCAGCAGGGGGCCCTGTGTTCATCGTGGTTGCAACTGGCAATGAGAATATCATCCAGGTAAATGAACACAAAGTCCAGGTCTTTTCCAACCACGTCCATGAGGCGTGGGAACGTTTGGACCACATTCTTTAGACCGAAGGGCATATGCAGGAACTCAAAGAGGCTGAAAGGGGTGATAATGGCCATCTTACCCACGTCGTCTGCATGTACACAAGAAGACTCATGTGCCATGGATGTTGGCGGAGAAGTCCTGTATGTGAGGGTGATTGTGTCATTCAACCAATGGTAGTCCCCGCATGGTCTCCAGCCCTTGGACGATTTCGGGACCATGTGGAGCGGCGATGCCCAGGTGCTGTCCGAGCACCGGATGATTCCCAGTTCCTGGAGCCTTGAGAACTCCTCCTTTGCCTGCTGGAACTTCTCGGGTGGCAGCTGTCTGGGTCTAGCATGTGTGATGATGTGGTGGAAGACCTCATGCTGGGACAGGGCGGCATTGAACCATGGCTCTAAGATGGTGGGAAATTCGTGGAGGATCTCATTGAAATCGTCCTTGGCGGCAGCTACGGTAGTGATTTCGGGCCTGCGGGCTTCTGCTGCATCCAGTCAGGTGGAGTGGAAAGTTCGGGTGTTGACCAACCTTTTGTCCTTCATGTCAACCAGTAGGCCATGAGCTCTGAAGAAGTCGGCACCTAATAACGTGGGGGCCACAGAGGCTAGGATGGACCTCCAGTGGAACTTCTCCTTCCTGATCTGGATCTGTGCCTTGCGGGTGCCATAGCTCCTGATGGTGGAGCCGCTGGCCACCCGCAGGGTTGAACCTTGAGATCGGGTGTAAGTCTCTAATGCTGTGGGGGGAAGGATGCTGAGCTCAGCCCCTGTGTCCACCAGGTATCGGTGGCCGGTGGATCTGTCCGTCACATGAAGGAGGCTGGTTGTGTGGCCAGCCGTCGCAGCTATCAACGGTGGCAGGTCTGGTCTTTTCCCTGAAACCCGCAGGGCTGGCGGCACTTTTGGGCTTGCACTACTCAGTGCTGGTGGTAGAAACACCAGGTCGACTGGCCCTCCTCCGGCTTGGTCTTGGGAGCGGCTTGTGGTCGGCTGGATCCTGGTCGTGCCACCTGGTTGAGGCCTGCCTCGTTCTTCTTCATGTGCCAGAGGTCATCTGCACGGTCTGCTGCTCTCCTTGGGTTCGAGAAATCTTCATCTGTGAGGAGCAGCTGGATGTCCTCCGGCATCTGTTCCAGGAATATCTGACAGAAGAGAAAACAATGCTTGTGGTCTTCCGCCAGGGCCAACATTTCATCCATCAGCGCCGACAGACTATGATCCCCAAGCCCATCTAGCTGAAGGAGCCTGGAAGCCCGTTGCTGAGGAGTTAGCCCGAAAGTTCCAAGCAGCGGGTCTCTGAGGGTGGTGTACATGCCCATAGCTGGGGGTTGGTGGATGATGTCGTCCACCCTTGATGCCGTATCTTGGTCCAGAGCGCTCACGACATGATAGAACATCGTGCCATCTGAGGAGATATTGCAGAGTTGAAATTGTGCTTCTGCCTGCCCGAAACACATTCTCGGTCAGTGAGTCCAAAAGTGGGGAAGCTTGATGGATACAGCGTTAATCTCTGCTGAACCCATGGTGTTTTGGGTCCAGAAAAATGTCTGGGCTCGTCGGGGTCACCACTGTGGCGGTGTGAGCAGTGAAAGAAACACAGCCACCACATTGAGGGTCGTTAACGACTGCTTTTATTCAAATTCAGTGGGTCCCTATAAGGGCAGCATGAGCTCAGTCATCTGGTGCATTTTGACGTCATAATCGCTGCCCAGGGTGCGTGCTGGAAGGAATGCTGGAGTCAGAGAGAAACGTCTGACAATGTAATTTCCCCATGGCTGCCCCGCCACGTGGCGATACAAGCGGGGCCGGTTTGATGTGCGCTGCCACACCACAGTTTTTATTTACACAACCAATCGCCTGCAGGAAAAAGAATCTCAGGGTTGTATATGATGTCATGTATGTGCTCTAGCAATAGATCTGAAATCAAGAAAGCAATCTCTATTATCAAGGACCCTCACCACCCAAGTTATCCCCTCTTCTCACTGCTACTATTAGGAAGGTGGTACAGGAGCCTGATGATGAACAGTGATATAAAAACAGCTTCTTACTCTCCGCCATCATATTTCTGGTTGGACTACTTCACTTTATTTATAAAAATGTAATTTAAGCAATTTTTGCATCTATAATGGAGCCGCAAAAAAATTGAAGTTCATGACATGCTCTTGACAATAAATTCTGATTCTGATATTGAAATGTTTGATGGAATGCCCCTTTTGATATTATGTACAAATCCAAATGCTGGCAATTCCATGCAGAACTGCTGAAAAATCCAACAATATCAAAGCCATTCATTATGGTTGGCAAGTAGCGCACATTGCAAAATGGGTTTTAATTTAATTGTTAAAGATTATAAATTTAAAACTCTTGACCTTTGTTTGACAGGCACTGAAAAATGGAATCCAAAGTGGTTGGAGATGGTTTTAAAGAAAATCCTTTCAAATTGTTTATTCCTCCAAGAGTAAACTATGGTCCTGTATCTGCAGTGAGACCACAAGAAGTAGTAAATCAAAATGTTTTCATGCAGGTATGAGAAATGAAAGAATCAAGATCATACATCCAACAGTGGGAGATTATTCACTTTTCTATTTATTAATCAAAAATTTAACTGTTGCTAACCTGACACACAGTTAGCTAATGTGGCTCTTGTGTAATGTAGTAGGAAACAATATTCCACATTGACATGTTATTATTAGGACTGGGTAAATGCCCTTCTCTTACTTCAAATTAGACATTTGTCCTCCCAAATGGACAAAAGATTTTAATGCATTATTTATTTTTTTATATTTTGGATAGTATTTGACAGTATTTATCTCTCATCAATTATAATTAAAATAATACTATTTGATCGTTGAGATGTCAGCCATCATTCAATTATAGCGCTTTTGTATTTGCATCAGAAGAATCTGGGTACAAAACCCAAAAGAGCACATAACAGTAAAAAAAACTTTAAAATATAAGAAATCTGAAAATAAAGCAGAAAATTCTGAAATATTCAGCAGGATGGGATACATCTATCAGGAGAGAAACAGTTAACATTTTAAGTTGCTGAACATTCAACAGAGCTTGGATCATTTGGAAATCAAAAATAGTTTTATGTTATGAGAGGGAGGTTGGAGAGATTTTAAATTTAAATCTAGACATACAGTACAGCAACCAGCCCTTTTGGCCCATGAGCCTGTGCTGCTTTTTTACACCCTGGTAAGTTTTTGGAGGAAACTGGGGCATCCGGAGGAAACCCATGCAGACACGGGGAGAACATACAAGCTCTTTACAGACAGTGCCGGATTTGAACTCCGTTGCTGGCGCTGTAACAGTGTTGCCATGGCAAATCAATAGGAATGTGTGTTAGTCTTGGGAAATGACATGAACCCGGTATTGGCTGACAACAGCAAAGACATGTATCATAGCTAAAATGTCTGGAGGAAGTCTTAATGGAAATGAATGGGAACAGAGAGTGAGAAAAATACTGTTGGCACAGTAGGATACAAAATACTGCAGTTGCTGGAAACCTGAAATACTCAGTATGTCAGACAGCATTTGTACTGAATGAAAAACAGTTAATGTTAAGGATTGATGACCTCTTATTGAACCAGCCAGTTTTTACATAAATTAGAAAGATTGGTTATATGAAAATTTCCAATTTAATGTTGAGGATTGGAATTGTAACATGGCAAATCAAAACATGAGATGCTGTTCCTCAACTTTAAATAGATTTCGTTGGAGGTTTGCAGAATTGAAATAATGGCAACTAGAAGTCCAAAGTCATCTTTTGTGGACTGAAAGGAGGCCTATTCAAAAGTGGTTACCTATTCTATCTGTGATTTCCTCAACCCTAAATTGTCCACAAAATTGCAAGAGGTACAAGTAAATTGCTGCTTCATCTGGGAGAATTGTTGGGTTCCTGGATGACAGGAAGCAAAGGAATAAATTGGATATGCATCTTGTGATTGCATGGGAAGGTGGTTTGAGAAGGGGATAAAGTGTTGGTGGAAATTGAAGCATAAATGAGAGAGTCAAGAATTCTGGATTATTGAAAGAGGAGAAGGAGGAAGGAAGATGCATTTTGTGTTGAAAATGATTTGAAGTTTTCAGAAATTACGAGGGTGAATTGAATTGAAAAGCTTTATTGACATATGTACCAAGAAACAGTGAAAAACTGTTTTGCATTCTGTCCAGACAGGATTACCCTAACATTGACCAGAATAGCTAGTGCAAAATACCCAAAGTGTTACAGAGAAAAAACACAGTTAAAACAGTCCAAGGGTAATATAATTTTACTAATCAGTGGTCTAGTCATAGAATGATAATAGTGGGGAAGAAACTGTCATTAAATCTGATGGTGCATGTCTTCAAACCCAGTATCTTTTGAAAAGAGAGTGTGACCTGGATGGGATGAATGTTGGCATCCTGGGGAAATAGGACAAATGTAATTGAGAGCCTTTCAACTACTATGAGTAGACACCATAGTTAAGGAAATAGGAATATGCACTAAAGCACTCAGAATAGATATGTCAAAACTGAAGAAGCTAGCATAATAGACTTCTAACAGAAAGCTGGGTCGGAAAAGGCATTGTCAAGACAGATGGTTGGAATCTTAGGGCTTTCTATGGATATTAATTACTCCCTTATCCTATGTATAGAAATTGGTTTAACCAAATTAGGTCATCAATAGGTGCTTTCACAATGAGATCCCAGTAAATTGGTGAGTCATCAACCCATGTTTAAAGCTGGGTTGTGTAGGGACCCGGCATCTCGGTGCAAAAGGGATCGGAACCTGTGGCATTACAGCATTGGTGTTCTGAAAAGGCAGGTAAGACTTTTACACTGGAGCCAATGTTAATTACTGGATTTTAGGGGCAATATGAAAGCACCTAATGTGATGCTGTCTAGTAATCAATCCCCTAATAAAATAAAGAATCAGCTCTTGATCTCAAAAGAGACTGAAGGAAGATGGGTGTTTGTTTCAGGCATCATTTCTCCATTGTTAAGCACTGCAGTTTTTCTACTGAACTTCTGTGAACTCCAATCACACTGCTTGTTAAGAAAAGTGCATGGGCATTATAAATGAGATTGCTCTGCTACATTCGGTCTTTGTCTGTTTTATGCATTATACTTCAGAAATAGATACATCATGAATGCAATGAAGAGAAATTAAGATCTGCTTCATTTTAGAATCAAGTTTATGCAACCTTGTGTTGATAAAATGGAATATTTTTACAAAATAATTCTACTTTATTTTCAGTGGAATTGTTTTGGCAAGAATGCGAAAATCTGATAAACATTGTTTTGGATTTGAAATATGACTGAACATACTTTGGATTAGGCCTGTAAATTAGTTCAATATTCAAACAAATCTTGTTATGATAATAACATAATAATAGCAAAATCATTTTACTACTTTAGAATTCTAATGCCTGCCATGAAGATGAAATTGATGTTAGCTTCTTGATGACAAACACACCGAAATTATCTAAGACTGGAAACCAAGGTAAAATTGTTAGTCGCAACTGCAGTTTACATTTGGACTTTGTCTTTGAATTTAACAGCATTCTCCTTCTTTGCAATCTAATAACATTTGCTTCTTTCAAAACATTGATTTTTCATGGAATTACAGTTAAGATCACTGTAGTCAGCTTTTTTTTCGCTAGCAGTGAATCAAGTAACTGATTTTGGAATTTTGAGCCCAAGAGGTTTCAGTATTGGTCACTAAATGTGCTTGAAGTTTTCATGCATATAAATATGTGTGTGGGTATAGATTAGAATGAGAACTAGATGAAACTTACTTGATGTTAATCCAGTAACTGGTGTGTGGTGTGTGTGTTGATTTCTCCCATATTTATTACTTTAATGGTATCTAGACTTTTGACTTTCCATGTACTTAGATCCTTTTTCTTTTATTCTGTAGAATTTTGTAGACTGAAGCAAATTAATAATTAGTATTTGTTAGAAGAATGATCATATATACAGGGACAGATATGCAAAACTTGTAGTTTATCCAATGTGTCAAAAGTGACTTCATATCTTGCTCCTAGGTTGAATTGCAATAATTTTGTGCAAATCCCTTTGAAGTTGAATGTGCTGAATATTATGCAAGGCCCTGATACATTGCAGGACCTTGCCATTGAACTCCAGGATAGTCTCATGCTGATTTGTGGCAATCTATGGTTCCAGCTTGAGTAAATGTGTTCTCAGCAACACAAAATAAAGTTGTTCAAACTGTGTTGTGGCTAGCAATGAATGTGTAGCAGGCAAGCAAGCAAAATTTGATATCATTTATGGTTAGTCCATCGACTCATCTTCCACCACCATGCCCTTTCAAAAGTACCTTTCTTCTGTTCTTGTGTGCAAATGGGGTAACCTCTTAACAGACTTATTCTGTACAATGTCTACTTTGTTGGGCATCAAAATTTGGGGACTACATTTTGCATTAATAGTCATCTTTTCATCTCCACATTTATTTTAGTTGCCTATGTGTACAACCTTTTTTCTACATTTATTTTTATAAATTTAAATTTAGAAATACAGGCCCTTCAGTCCGTCCCACAAACCAATGTCACCCAATTACCCCAAATTAAATTACAACCCCTATATGTTTTGAAGGGTGGGAGGAAACCAGAGCACTCAGAGGAAATCCACGCAGACATAGGGTGAATGTACCAATTCCTTACAGATATAGCGTTGCGCTAACTGCTACACTAACCATGCCGTCCATTGGCTCAGAAATAAATTTGACTATTTGGAAGGCGAGACCTAAGATTTAAATTGAATTAATCATGAAAATGAGCAATAGGCGATAGGTGCAGGAGTAGGCCATTCAGCCCTTTGAGCCAGCACTGCCATTCACTTGATCAATGCTGATCATTCACAATACCCAGTTCCTGCCTTCTCTCCATATCCCTTGACTCCGTTATCTTTAAGAGCTCTTCGTTGAAAGCATCCAGAGAATTGGCCTCCACTGCCTTCTGAAGCAGACCCTTCCACAGATCTAGTAGAGAGGTTGTATTGTGCAATTAACCCATGTATGTACATTGTGCTGCAAATTTATGAAATTGCACTGCCTTGCTGCCTGCTTATTTACATAGTTACTGACGAGCATTACAGCAATTCATACATCAAGGTCATTGGATACTGCTCTGAAAATCTTAATTAAAAAATTGTAAAGGAGTAATATGTTGAGTTGGTTTAGAAGCTTCTCTAGATCGATAGTTAAGAGGTAGTAAAAAGACATTGTGGCATAAGTCATTGCCAAGTCCATTATTTCTAGAATATTGACACATAATAGAAAGAAATTTAATTTTTCCTAGCTGCCACAACTCACAATTTACACATATTGGCAGTTATTTTGCCAGGACCCTTGACTTGGCCCAACACAATACCGACGAGATCACTGGTAAGAATAGGGCCTCCACGTGTGGTCCGCGGGCACTGCCATGTTGGGAGCCAGCATCACAGATGGCCTCCACGATAGCGAGCCATGACCCCACCACTGCCGCCGCCATGATTGGACACCTGAGGTACCACTACTGCAGCCAGCTGAAGCATCCAAGACGACTCTGTCCCTCTAAGGAGGTGACCTGCTCGGGGTGTGGAAAGAAAGGGCATTACCAGCATGTCTGCAAGTTGTCCAAACATTCCTGAACAAGCAGCGCGTTGCTGACGTCATATCCAGCCCCATACAGCTCGACCGCATGTGTGACCCGGGAGTCGCCATCTTACCCAGCATTTCCTCCGCCTTCCTGGGAGACGTAATCTCCACCTTCTGCTGCCCGGTTGACATCACTTCCTCCTTCTTCTGATGCGACAACATAGTCAACATGGAGGCCGCCATCTTACTAGTCGGGCTTCCCCTCCAACAGTGGCGACAATGACCTCAACCTGATTTCTGTGACCTTGAACCAGTGCAGACCTCATCCGATCACTGACTCGATGATGGAGATCAAAGTAAATGGAAAAAAGAACGAATTGCTTGTTTTTGACAGTGGAGGCACAGAGACCTTTATCCACTGCCCAGAAACTCTCTCTCTCTATCAGAGCGATGAGTTGCACCATCTCTATGGCCGCAGGTCATTAACAATGTGGTGGGGGTGGGGGGGGGGGATGAATGCTATGATAACTTTCATTTACTTGTGATGCCACAGCTTTGTGCACCAATACTCCTGGGTCTCGACTTCCAGAGCCAGTTTAAGAGTGTAACAATGGTGTTCGGAAGACCACAACCACCATAACGGTACACAACCCCCAACTCGTAAACCCCTCCCCCCGACAGCCGGCCCCCGCCTGTGGCTTTTAAATCCTCCGCATATCGCCCCGACACTATTTGAGAACCTGACACCAGACAGCCGGCCCATCATGATGAAAAACAGGCGCTATAGCGCCGAGGATCTGGCATTTATAAAGTCCGAGGTGCAGCGTCTCATGGCAGAGGGGATCATAGCTCCGTTTGAGCCTGTGGTAGGCCCAGGTCGTAGTGGTCAGGGGCGTAAGCAAGCCCCACATGGTGATGGATTACAGCCAGACGGTCAACCACTTCGCACAGTTAGATGCTTACCCCCTCCCCGGATAGCCAATATGGTCAGTAAAATACCCCAGTACAAAGTGTACTCCACAATTGACCTGAAATCGGCATACGACCAACTCCCCCTTCACCCGGGGGACTGCAAATACACTGCCTTCGAAGCAGATGGTAGGCTTTATCACATCCTCAAGGTCCTCTTTGGAATCACCAATGGAGTCTCAGTGTTCCAAAGGGAGATGGATTGGATGGTAGACAGGCTTAAACTGACAGCGACGTTCCCCTACCTTGACAATGTCACCATCTGCGGCCACGACCAGCAGGAGCACGACGCAAACTTGGCAAAATTTCTCCGCACAGCCAAGTCCCTGAATCTGATTTATAACAAGGAGAAGTGTGTGTTTAGTAATCACTCGCCTGGCCCCCCTTGGATGCATCGTGAAACATGATGTCATTGCCTCTGACCCTGAATGCATACATCCCCTTATGGAGCTCCCAATACTACGCAACCTAAAGGTGCTGAAATGGTACCTGGGGTTCTTTTCTTACTATGCCCAATGGGTGCCCAATTATGTCGATTGAAGCTTACCCCATAGTAAGGTCCACAAGCTTCCCCTTATCTGCAGAAGCCCAGGTGGCATTCAACCAAATCAAAGGAGACATCACTAAAGCCATGATGCATGCCGTGGATGAATCCATCCCATTCCAGGTGGAGAGCAATGCTTCCGACTTTGCACTGGCCACCACTCTCAACCAGGCGGGCAGTCCAGTAGCATTTTTTTCCTGCACCCTCCACGGCCCCAAAACACAGCACTCCTCAGACGAGGAGGCACAGGCGATCATTGAGGCCATGCGCCACTGGCGTCACTACCTGGCCGTGAAAAGATTTACCCTGCTGATGGACCAATGGGCTGTCGTCTTCATGTTTAACACAAAACTCCAGGATAAAATCAAAAATGATAAAATACTGAGGTGGAGAATCGAACTCTCCACCTATAACAATGATATGCAAGCAAACTCAATGATTCCCCAGATGCCCTATCCCGGAGGACGTGCGGCAGCGCACATCTTGACCACCTCCAGCCCCTCCACAATGACCTCTGCCACCCCAGAGTCATGAGTTTGTTCCACTTCGTAAAAGCCTGAAACATCCCAAACTCCATTGAGGACGTCAGGTCCCTGACCAGACACTGTCAGGTCTGCATGGAATATAAACCGCAGTTCTTCAGACCTGACAAGGCACACCTCATCAAGGCCACACACCCTTTCAAATGGTTGAGCGTCAATTTCAAGGGATCCCTGCCCTCGACCAATAGGAACGTCTATTTTGTCAACATCATAGATGAGTTCTCCAGATTCCTGTTTGCCATCCTCTGTCCCGACATGACCTCTGCCACAGTTATCAGGGCACTCCACAGCATATTCACCCTCTTCGGATACCCCAACTATATTCATAGTGATTGGGGGTCCTCGTTCATGAGTGATGAACTGCGGCAGTTCCTGTTGGCTAAAGGCATAGTCACTAGTAGGACTAAGAGCTATAACCCCAGGGTAAACAGCCATGTGGAGCGAGAAAATACTACCATTTGGAAGGCAATCCTCCTGGCCCTTAAGTCAAAAGCCCTGGCAATGTCTCACTGGCAAGAAGTCTTGCCAGAGGGACTCCATGCCATCTAATTCCTCCTATGCACTGCTACAAATATGACCTCTCGTGAACGCATATTTTCCTTCCTCAGGAGGTCGGTGACTGGAACCACTCTGCCACCCTGGCTGTCATCTCTGGGAACCGTCCTGCTGAGGAAGCACGTGAGGGGCCATAAGATCAACCCATTAATGGAAGAGGTGCAGGTCCTGCATGCAAATCCACAATACACAAACATCCAGTACCCTGACAGCCATGAGAACACAGTCCCTGTCTGGGACCTGGTGTGTGCCGGAGACCCACCTACCCTCAGCCCCGATCACCACAAACACACACATTGGCCCCTACACCACTTGCCTGAGCCCTTGCTCTGCCGAGCTGACCACCACGACTGCCCCCACAGACAACTAGACCATACCCCCCCACCTCAAGACACCCGACCAGCAATGGAGCTAACCAGTACACCAGGTCACAGAGGCAGAGGAAGCCACCTGATGGGCTGAACCTCAAGGACTGGGCCTTGTTATTTTAAAGAGGGGGGTCAATGTAGTCATATGTATATATTGTTGCTTTGTACATAAGTGGATGGCCTGCCCACTGATGGCTCGAACCCATGTAACCCCTTCCCCTGTGACCTGGCCATAAAGGTCGACCCCCCTCCCCCTTTCCATTCATTCGAGCACATGGAGTTGGGCCAGTCAAAATCTAATGTGTATTAAAGCCTATCATTCCTTACTCAGTCTTAGAGTCATTGATAGTGCGTATCAGACACCAACTGTGACAGAGTATTTAGAGGTGGTTTGGGAGGAATTGTTAGAGCAGCTTCCACACACTCATTTTAAAACACAGAATATTTGCAGGACTTTTGCAGAATGCCTTTTGCAGGAGGCAATAAATTATCGACAGTCGCTTGCCTGGGAGAGCATGTGATCTTTGCAGGCAGAGAAGAGTTTTGCTCTCAAAGAGGGAGGGTGTGAAACAGAGAGAGAAGACAGAAATCAGTTCAAGAAGGACAAACTGGCAAACTTTGGAAGGCTGCCTGGTCGAAGGAGAAGACTGGCATTGTGAAAGGTGACCTGAAAGAAAGAGGATCATCCGGAGAACCCTGAAGGGGGAAAATTTCGTCAACAAGACTGATTGAAAAGGAATCAGTTGCGGATGTCCTGGAAAAGGAATCTCTCTCTGAAAACCAACAAGAACCCTCCTGAGTACCCATTTGCCTGTTAAGCACCAAAGACTGGTGAACTATGTTAATGCTAACTTCTGTGCACAGTACAAGAATTGCCTGCAACCAGTGAGATTGGACTGTGATCTAAAGAACTTTTCTAATCTTAAATATACATTACACATACCTGCACTTAGTATTAGAGGGGGGGGGGGAATTAAGTAGTTAAGTAGGTTAAGTAATAAGTTAAAGTTTAATTCTGTTTTCTTGTTCAATTATAATTAAAAACTACTTTTGTTTAAGTAACCCTGTGTTGTGGTGCATATCTATTGCTGCTGGTTTTTGGGGTCTTCTGGATTCTGTAACACCCACAAACTTATCTTTTTTTTACAGAAGTAGTTCAAACATAACATCATAAAGTAGCAGTGTATGAGAGGAGGATAAACACAGTTTGTCTTGAGGGCCATGAAAGAGACACTGCTGTATATCATGCCATATGTGCAGTAACAAAGCCATTTCATTGACTTGGGTGAAATTATTGCAGATGAAGGTATCAGCATACATTATGCTCCTTCCTATTATACATTACTCTCTCATCCTGGGTTTACTTTGAACCTGTAGTGGTGTCTGTGTGGAATTTTCAGGTTCATACATATTTTTTCCTCACCCCAAAGATGTTCTAGTTTATAGGTTAGATGGTGACTACAAGTTACCCATAATATAGGAATACTGTATTAAGGGAATTTCAATGGTTATATGTGAGAGAATAAATGATCAGAAAACAAATGTGAAATATGATTTTTTTTGGATTATTTTGGGAGTTGATCATTGACTTGATGGACCCAGTGGTCGCCTTCTTGTAAAAATAAAATGAAATTATAAATTAAAAGAGATTATGGAATGTCACTGCATATGCTTTCTACAAAACTATGTCTCATCACAGTTTCCTCAGCTTCTGTGGCAGCATGATCAATTTAACATTTGCCAGCTGCAGTGGAATGTCATGTACCTGCCATGCTGGCCTCAACCCTGGATACAGATGTTTAAAGTGGCGTTGATAAGGCACTTCTGCATGGTATCTCCTTGTGTCATGAGCAGGCTTTCCTCTTTCAGGTTGTGAATATATTTATTTTTGATTTGAGGAAATGGGTGACTGAAGCAGAGCCAGCATGATGATTAAGAAATTTAAGGGACTTGAGGGAATTCACCTTTGCAGGGTACCAAACGTAGAACTCCATTGCAGAGCAGGTTTTCTTTAATGACAAAGTAATGACAATATGTATGATGATTGGCTTTTGCAAGTATAATCTGTTCCATCTAAATGCTATTCATTTCTTGTACTTAAATTTCAGAAATTACATTCAGGTATGCTTTCCATCTGCAGTTTTTACATGATTGTTTATTTAAAGGAATTATATTGCAAAGGACACATAAAATGCTATATAATAACATATATAGGAAAGAAAAATGTTCAGCAGTTGTTAGTCTTTGAATAAAATATTTTAAAAACTTGAAGCTTTGTAAAAGTTTTGCAAAAATATACAACTTGAATGTATGTAGTCCCTTTCTGAAATTAAGGATGTCACACACTGTGAGATTGCACCCTATTGAAGACAATGGAATTTTGAAGGCTCAGCATTCCATGCTGCTGTTATAACATAATGTAAAGAGCACTATCAATGGAGGAATAGCGCTATCAGTTGAGGAACTGATGAAGGAATAGATGTTGGTTAATACATTGGCAAGATTTTAAGTCCACCTGTGAATTAAACCAAGCCAAAAATGACACTCTGACTGCAGTTTTCACTCATTATTGCATTCAATGTTAGCTTAAACTTGGTTATGTTCAATTCTGCTGAATTGAACTTAATAGTACATTCTTAAGATTTAAAAGAAGTAGGAGAAATATCATGTTTAGAGTTTAATTGGATAGAAAAAAAACAGTGAAATTGAACTAATTGAGTCTTTCTTTAAAAGACAGAAAATTGTCTTTACTTATCTTACAATATTTAAAATTGTGTTAAAATTTTGATGGTTTATTGAAGATCTCTGATAAACTCATAAAATAAATTTATGATAATCACCAGAGAATTCAATAATTATTATTGAGGAGAAAAGATTGCAGGGATATATGGAAAAATGGGGTATTGGTACGAATTAATTGTTCCTTGAAAGAGCTGATGCACACTCAAATGACCAAAAAACTTCCCATTATGCTGCATTATTCTAC
Organism: Narcine bancroftii; assembly: GCF_036971445.1. Classification (NCBI taxonomy): domain Eukaryota; kingdom Metazoa; phylum Chordata; class Chondrichthyes; order Torpediniformes; family Narcinidae; genus Narcine; species Narcine bancroftii. The sequence goes on along the minus strand of NC_091473.1, from coordinate 223,216,038 downwards.
AATCCAATCACATTGATGAATTGGTTGACTAATTTATGTGATTCAGTTTGTCTTTTTACCTTTCTAAATCATGTGTTTTATATTTAGAGTTTGTAGATCCAATTTTACTAAAACCACAGAAGATGCACATTATGGAAAAAGAGGTTAGTAATTTGACAATAAACATTTGCAGGTAAACATGTAATAATTGATTATTCTTAATTTTGTTACATTCCAAATGTTACTTTATTTAAACACTTGAATTTGAGTTTCCCATGTGCCATAGTGCAATTCAAACAAGTAAATCTTGATCAATTGTCAAAACGAGTCCAATAATTTAATTGTTAATCTACATACCTATTGGATGAATATCATTGATTTTTTGTGTAAATCGTAAAAAAAAATGACCATTCTACATGAATATCTCAATTTAGGAAATTTGACCTGGTACTTTTATTTTGATGCATTGCATGGCAGATAGTTGTCACATAGGATGAAGATCTTAACACCAGATATCACACAATGCTTGTTTATTTGGTTGGCTTATTAAATTGGATTAATCATTGGTATCTCACATAGAATCATGTTTTCAAATTGCACCTACACCATGTAAAGGACTGTTCACTTATTTGACACTAATGGATTCTGCAGTAGCACATGTGGAGACAATTGGGGATTTGGGAAACTGCTCAAAGTTTTCATTGGGAGTTTAGTTGAGATAGAATACCATTTTCCTATGTGTTACCTCTTTTATAGGTGCTGTTAAAGTGGTCCTCCTGCTGGGTTTTCTGAATGAAGCAGAGCTGCAGAGCAGATGCCAGAGGGAAGACCTAAATACCCTGGAGAAGCTATAGGAGGAGATAATGAAAGGCTTATGTAGGCAGACACTTAGAGCAGTGGGTCTCAACTCTTTTTATCCACTCACCAGATAGGATGCCATAGATTCCTTATGCTAGTAAGAGATGACTTAAGGTGATATGTGAATGGGAAAGAAACAGTTGAGGACCATTGACTTAGAAAGTCAAACTCCTACCTCCAATTTGGAAGCTATGATTTTCCAAGTCAGTGGTGATATTTTGTGATTTTCTTTTGGTACAGCTTCAGCCACATATCCATGCTGTCCATTGAGATGAAGATCACTGTCATATGAATTGCAACTGATGATCTCTTCTTGGCTTCCTAAGTGTCTTGTCTCCTGACCAACTTGTGGAAGAGAGGGCCTCTAATAATTGCCATGCTTCCATTAGAAGCCAGTGCACAAAAGATGTGTTTATGGTACAGGTTTCAAAGCTAGAACATTCCTATGGAACTTTTCATAAGCTGAAATAGCATAAAGAGAAGAAGCAATTACCATTGATTTCTATGGGAAATATTTTTATAGCATTCCCAGAGCCAGAAAATAACCCACCAAATCATACCAAATAACACATAAAACAGAAAATAACACTTTCATACAGTAAAAGCAGAAATGATATAATAAATACACAGCCTATATACCAGCATCAGGAAAGCAATGAGTTTTGACAGCCTCGCCAGTTGCCCTGTGACCGCTCCGTCAGCCATCCTGTGACCATCCCACTGGCTGCACGCTGACAGCCCCGCCAGCCACCCTGTGACAACCCTGTCAGCAGCACGCTGACAGCCCTGCCATCCGCCCTGTAACTGCCCTGCTGGCTGCATGCTGTCAGCCCCACTGGCTGTTCTGTGGCAGCCCCACTGGTCACTCTGTGACAGCCTCACCAGCAGCTCTGTGACAGCTCCACCAGTTGCTTTTTCATAAAAGCAGTTACAACCTAATAAAATCTTATTAGTATTAATGAAAGAACAGAAATGGAAATTTCACCAGACAATGGTAAATTCAAAATAATAGTTTTTATTAAACTATTAATAACATAACATTCTTACTGATCTCTAAACTTAGCTATATCTTAAAATATCAATATGCACAAATGTATGTGTGTGTGTGTGTGTGTGTGTGTGTGTGTGTGTGTGTGTGTGTGTGTGTGTGTTGGTGATCAAATTCAAACCATTACAATTTAAGCTTGGTTCTGAAAAAGTCGATTTTAAAGCCCAGTTTCAAACATCTTGTTGAACTTGAAGATCCGTTTTAAATTATAGTTCAGAAGTAATTTACAAAGCAATTTAAAACATTGTATCTTCAGATCTCTTTCAACTCACAAGTATTTTGATGAGCTGCCTTTCAGAGAGATATTCTTCATACAGGAGTGACCAGCTTCTGAACATAAATGATGCTGGTTTTCTTCTTAAAAGAGCAATTGGAAGTGTTCTTACTGATTTAAAGGCCACTTATGTTGTGTATCTTCTGTGATAAGGATAATACAATACAGACAGCATCTCCCTCTCTTTCAGGAGATTACTGCCCAATCCTATCTTTACAGGATGTCAAGTTTCTTCAGTCTTCTGATTCAAAGTGTCTCTCTGCCTTCAATATATAGTTCTCTGACATCATGTGACATGACATCACTACAGTTTTAGTTTCATTTCTGCAAAGCCACTCTATATCCATAAAACATCTGACCTCACCTCTGTTTAAGTGGCTTAAGTGGTTTACGATTCTGGGAAGTCTGATGACTACAAGCAAAAACTTGTTTTTGTTTAAACAGTTGGCCTCCTTCAGCAGTTCTTCTTGAATACTTGAATACTTCAGTTTTTAATAAAGCAAACACAATCCATTGTTCTTGATGTAGCATGACTGATTGCATTCAGAGACAAATGAGGAGTACAAACGTGCTTTTAATAGCTTACAATCAATAGTCGGTAGGCACAATAGTCCTCAGGTGAATCTGAGGTAAGGTGGGAAAAACAGGGTTTATATTGAGGTAGGTGAGGGTGGAGCCAAGGCAGGAGCTAGCCATCAGAACAATACACAGACAGTGAATTCCATTTCATTCCACATGAATCAATTAAGACCCACTTCAGTTCCATTAGCTCTGTCTTTCCAGATGCATCAACTCTGAGAATGAACTCCTTTTTGCAATCATGTTTCTGTGAATGTGTGAGACCTTGTATCCAGCCCACAATTCCATCACTAGAAATATAACTCTATAACTTACTTTACTAAGAAATATATATTTTATAACTAAAAATTTTAACTTTAAAGATCAACACAAATTCATTACAAAGCAAACACAGGTTTATTCTAAAAAGCGAATTTGCGTAAAGAGATTATTTATAAAGTATACCTCTATCTGTATCACAATGGAATCACTCTGCATTACTCTGACAAGATATGTGGGTCCATTGTTGCCACCTGTTTCATTCTAGACAACCAAGGTATAAGGCAGAATCTGACATTTCCATAGGGCGATGAAGGTGGAAGTGATTGAATAGGATGATTAAATGGCATAAAATTGGCAGAGAAGCAGGAATTTGTTAGATGCCATTTCTAGAGTCATTCTATAGTCAATTTGATTGCTAGAGCATCTCTTGAGCAACCCACATTTTGGACTACATACCAAAGGCTACAAGACAATAACTGTGGAAATAGTGGCTACCATCACATCACTGCTTTCTTTTGTATTTAATTGTCAATGCCAAGGCCCCATATTGTGAGTTTACTGTCACTCCATACTTCAGCTGCAGCAGCCTTCACCTACTATCTCTTTTGAAAGTCTCAAGCTTTGTTTAGAATTTTGGCAAGAAGCTGAACTAATTACACTGTTACAAACTAACAACCCTCTCAATATTGTTATGGACTAAAGACGCGTTGTTAGCACTAACAAAGGAATAGCAATAGCAAAAATTCACCAGACAAAAGTCCATTTTAAAACTTCAGCATCATTTTGGTCTTGCTTGAAGGACTTAAATTTGCAGTTTAGAAATAATTATAAAGCACTTTTAAACATAATCTTCAGGCCTCTTTAAATTCACAATTCTTTCAATGAGTTGTCCTTCAGAGATTTTTTTCTTCATATGAGTGATTTCACAAATTCCCTCTTAACCTCAGTTAAGAAGTTCTAAGAGTTCTGGAGTCAGTTTACTTCTCTTGAATGAAGACTTTGGAATCTATGTTTCAAACAATGAAACTGCCCTCACTATCTTAAAGAGATAGTCAGAAATGGGCGTACTTATTTCAAAGCTACTTATTCTGTGTTCTCCTTTTCTCCTTTCTCCTCCTCTGCAGGAAATATTGCTGCTGCTGCGTTCTGCATCTTTGTCTCCCATTTCAATAATATATTTCTGGCAAATCTCTCATGTCTCATGGTATGTAACATAATTTCTGTCTTTGAAGTTCATAATGTCTTTTCACACTGATGTGCTCAAAAACATATAAGTCCACTTATGGTTCCGTGATGTCTGCTCACATGAGAGCAAAATGTCTGTGTGTTTATACAGGTGCTTTTGAAATAGTACTATTGTTTTCAGTATCTCAAAAACCATTATAAATTCTTTCATCTCTTGGCTTCAACTGTAATCAGCAATAATCCGTCTTTTAAACTGGCTTCTGTGGTCAATCGTGTTAAAAATGCAAATGCGTTTGAAGATACTGAAGCCAACTACCAGCTGTAATGAACCATGTGCCTGTTGAAACAAATGTCTTTGTTTCCCTGACCACCTAAAACTAATTTATTAAACCTTATTTAGATAAAATATAGTTTTAACATTAAACTAAGGATTAATATTAGCACAGATCCGTTGCAACACAAAGATACAGATTATGCAGCAGACATTAAAAGGGACATATGCAAAGACAAATGGAAAGAATGACAACATTCTTGTCTTGAAAAGGATACCCTAGCTGAAGATGACAATTTTTGTAGATGGTTCTTACAATGCGGGCACAAAAGGAAAAGTTTCATTATCAGTAGTAGAGCTCACAAAGAATTTGCAGGATCTCCACAAGAATAATTAAGTTTATTCAAATAGTTTAATTAAAAATCCTTACAGAGAAACTATGAAAAATCTGCACCCCAATGGTTAATTTCAGTAATACTGTATTCAAAATCAAAATATTGCAGATAATGAAAGTATGAAATAAAACCAGAAAAATTAATGGAGGTACTCCGTAGGTCAGACAACACAGGCAGGAAGACAAGCAAAGTTAATATTTCTTGTCAGACTGGAAAATGTTAGCTAGAAAATATGTTTAAATTGAAGGGGGGGGGGCAGTGAGGACAAAATAGTGTCACCAAATCTGTAATGTAAATGAGAACATATTGTGAACTGAATATGGCATATTAGAGTAGATTCTGCTCTAGTAAATCATTGTTTCTTTTGGAAAGAATGTTTGAGTCCTTGGACAATGAAAAGGGATGAGATAAAAGGTCAGTTATGCCTGCTGTAGTTGCATGGGAAGGTGTCACAAGAAGGGAAGTTGCATTGCATACATTGCAGAAGTCGGAAGAGTGAACCATGGCATTCTGAAATGCTGAAAAAGTGAAGCATTTGGTGGATATATCAGGTTGAAAATGTAATTAATTATACAGGATAATCTGTTGAATGTTCAGGTTTTGTCCACAGTCAACATTCAGAAGGGACATTTTTCTGTTTCTTACATCCCTTAGAAACTCATTGTTTCTACATTGGAGTATTTTTGAATTAAAAAGCTAAGAGAAACTTAGAAACTTCCTGTGAGCCTTTTAAAACAATGCAATATTTCTCAGCCCCATGTTTTAGAAGGAGCTAATAATGTTGTATTTTTGCTTGCAGGTATGGATATCCTTTAAGTATCTAGCAATTTCTGTAGTTGTGTTACTAAAAAGGAATATCTTCACACTGAATATTTATGCTTAACCTTTGCACCTGCTTTATGATTCAGTAGCAAGGTTTTTTTTTATATCAGCTTCACATTCCTACTTTATCACATATCTTAATTCTGATTAAAAATGTTCCAAACAAAGACTGTAATATGTAACAGCTGCTGAGCATTTGGAGCTTTGTAAAATATAAACTTCCAAGAGTCACAAACTGTCACCTCAGCTTAATGTGGCTGACTACTTATCTTGAGACTGAATTTTCAGTAAGGGGAAAATAGTACCTCAATTGATATCAAACTCTCTGAGTAGTATCACTAACAATTAGATTAATTCTATTCAGCACATTCTATATAATCTCTCCTCATAAAACCATCTATTAATCTCAATAATAGCTTGTACCACAGATTTACATAATTCCAGTACAAGAATTTCTTATTTGTGTATTTTTTTTGCAATAATGCTCACTTTACCATTTGTCTCCTTGATTCCTCACTATCTGTGTTAAATTCCCATTATTTCTCTACAAGGACCTTCATAATTGCATACCAATCTTTACTGGTCTTTTATTTTGCTTTGTACATTATGTACAGCTTTATATTTCCTCATGTTATTGTACAGCCACCACTCACATTCCCAATCAATTAAAATAGTTTATTGTTTTGTTATCTAGTTCCTTTACTCCCTTTACAGGTACTATCTAGTTTTGAATTATTAGAAGACTTTACAATATCCTCATGTCTAAAATATGGCCTATTCTTGACACAAACTCTTTTGTTCCAGCTCAATTTTTCCAAAATCAACCAATACTATGATCTCTGATGTACTTTTTTTTGACCTATAATCTATAAGATATAGTTAAGCTATATCTTATCTCTAATAAGATAAATGCAAAGGTTTTGTGCATGTTCTGTAGTAATTTTTTACATTCTCCTGTAAAATTGATCTGTATTTATTTTTGCAATTTGTCTTTGTACTAACATTCTCTAGACTCTCTCTTCATATCATTGTTGCTGAAGCTATAGCTATATAGCCATAAAATCTTCCATATCTTGTTATAACTAAGGATGGCTTATGTGAAATTGTAATTTCAGAATTTGCTGATTTTGCCTGGGGTAGTGCATTGGGAAGCTTTGCATCCACTTGAGAGAGCAAGCAGGGCTTTGCTTTAACATCATTTGGAGAAAATGTCACCTTCAACGGGGCAGTACTTCCTGAGTACTTAATCAGATTGTCAGCTTTGATTTATATCTGATTGATCTAAACTGAACAAGATGCATTCTTCTTTTTATATTATTATCTATCCTTGTTCCTGCACTTGTTATGCTTCACTTATAGTTGATTTAGATATTTTCTGCTGACTTTTTCTTCTAATTTATTAGATTAATTGAGGGATAAACAAATTATATTTTGTCTCTAATTTCGGTGAATACTGTAAAAATCTATTCATCATAAAATAATGCAACTATGTATTATACAACAGCTTACAAATTATGCAAGAATAAACTTTATAAGTGGTGAGGTGAAATTAGCAGGACCAGACAACATTCCTGGTCAAATGCTGAAGGTATGTGCAACCCAGCTGATGGAGGTCCTAATGGACATCTTCAACCTCTCACTGCAGTAGTTCACTGTCCCCACAGGATTCAAGGCAGCCACCATCGCCCCCTGTGCCAAAGAGAGCAATGCTATCTGGGCTAAATAACTACTGCCCAGTGGCACTGACCTCACCAATCAGAATCAGAATCTATTGTCATGAACAAGTCATGAAATTGACTGTTTTGTGGCAGCATCATAGGGCAAACATTCATGTTATAAACCATCTTATAATAATAAATATGAAAAAATAGTGCATGAAAAGTAAGGCATTGGTTTTGGTTCATTGATTATTCAAGAATCTGATGACAGAGGGGAAGAAGTTGTTCTTGTGCCATTGAGTGCTTGTCCTTCAGCTCCTGTACCTTTTTCCTGATGGTAGAAGAGTGAAGAGGGCATGGCTGGGTGTTGAGGGTCTTTGAGGATAGAGGCTGCTCTTTTAAGACAATGGAATGAAGTCTGGTGCCTGTGATGTTGCAGGCCGAGTTAACAACGCTCTGGTGTTTATTCTTGTCTGAGATTTGGTGCTTCCATACCAAACAGTGATGCAACCAGCCAGAATGCTCTCCACAGTACACCTGTGGAAGTTTTCAAGAGTCTTTGGTGACCTACCAAATTTCCTCAAACACCTCACAAAGTAAAACCGCTGCTGAGCCTTCTTCATGATTGCATCAACATGGAGGCTCCTTGGAGATGTTGACACCTAGAAATTTGAAGTTCTTTACCCTCTCCACTACTGAGCACTTGTGTTCCCCTGTCTTCCTCTTGAAGTCCACAATCATCTCCTTGATTTTGCTAACATTGAGCACGGTTGTTAGTGTGACACCATTGAAAGAGCTGATCCATCTCCCTCCTGTACACTTTCTCATTGCTGTTTTAATTCTGCTGACAACTGTGGTGTCATTGGCAAACTTTTAGATAGCATTGGAATTGTGCCCGGCCACACAGTCATGGGTGTATAATGAGAAGAGCAGTGGGCTAGGCACACATCCTTGGGATGCGTCTGTGTTGATAATCAGTGAGGAGGAGACGTTGTTTCCAGTTCATACTGACTGGGCTTCCAATGAGAAAGTCAAGGATCTAGTTGCAGACTGACTCATGAAGTGATTTGAGTGACTGGTAATGGAATGAACCTTCCATCAACATTGGACTCATTCCAGTTTGCCTACTGTCCAAACCGGTCTACAGATGATGCTGTAGCCCTGATCCTACATTTTGTTCTGACTCACCTAGAGAATGCCTCCTACACCTGGTTGTTGTTCATTGACTTCAGCTTGGGATTCAACATAATCATCTCCCAGAAACTGGTGGATAAATTACCCTCGCTGGGACTCAACAGCCCTCTCTGTAACTCTGGATTCTGGACTTCAATTTGGTTTGGCAGCAAAATTTCACATTGAGCACTGATGAACCTCAGGGATATCTGCTCAGCCTGCTATTGTTCATGTTGCTGACTCATGACTGTTTAGTGGCTTACAGGAGGTTCAAAGTGACGTCATGACGTCACAATGCAATGTCATCATTTGGAATGCACAGGGTTTTAAAAAGCTGCGTGTGACTATTTGAAGTAAACAACTTTTACTGAACTTTGACTTGACTCTACTTCTGATTATTTTCTCATTCTTCACTTCGTACTGTGAGACACTTGTGACAACTACACTGCCAGATTCAGTTAAAACGGAATCATTGAGTTTGCAGTAGTTGGCCTATTAGCAACAATGGTGAGTTGGCTTGGAGAGAGGAGATTGGGTGGCTTGTCAACTGGTGCAAAAACAATAACCTGCGTTTTCAATGTGGGAAAGACAAATGAGATAATTGTGGACTTCAGAAAGATGAAGATTGATCACTCCCCATTACATATAAATGGCCCTGTCATGGAGAGCACAAAATTCCTTGGTGTGCATGTAATAGATGCCCAATCATGGACCCACATCACTTCCTTATTAGACAGGTAGGGCTGCAGCACCTACACTTCTTAAGAGATTGAGAAGAGCAAGGCTTCTAGCTACCATCCTGACAACATTTTACAGGAGAACAATCCTGACTGGCTGCAACATTGTCTGGTATACCAGCAAATACAGACAATACAAGGGATCATCAAAACAGCTGAGAAGCTGTTTTCCTCTATTGACAACATTAATTGGGAACGTTGCTAAAAGAGGTCTCAAGGAATTATTGAGGACCCTTTCCATCCAGTACAGTAGCATAAAAATCAGGTCTGCCAGGCTAGGAAATGCTTCTTTTTCACAGGCTGAGAGATTGATGATATTGTATCCTGTAACTGAGTAAATCATTCCAAAATATTATATATTTTTATTTAAAATTATATCTGAATACATTAAATTATTATGTGTGTGTATTTGGTGTATACGAGTGTGCACTGTGGTCCTGAGAAATGCTGTTTCATCTTGTTGTATGTATATAGTTAGATGATAATAAATTTGAATTTGATATTAAAATTTCTGAAAAACAGTCTTTAATTATTTAAACTTAGGTTTGAATATGAAATGAGCAACAATAAAAGATAACAGAATTATGTTTTTGATTTATTTTCCTTAATTTGTTGTATAGTGAGCTCCTTTGCCTCTCAGAGGATGGATTACTAATTAATGTGTTCACATTATTCTCAACAGAATACTGAACATATAAACCAGTTGTACACCAAACTTTTCCAGGAGGCTGAGAAAATCAAGAGGTGGATATTATCTATTGAAAATGAACTTTGGCAGAAGGATAAGAAATTGCAAGAAAATAAGCAAACTATTGAAGTTCAGCGTAAAGCAATACAAGAGCAACAAGTACGTGTGAAACGTTATATAGTTATCCTTCATAATGCTAACATTTCCTGAAAACTGAATTCATTGTTGTAAAGGTATTATGGATGCTGGAAATATTAAATAACAACAGAACATGCTAGAAAAGTTGGGCAACATCTGTGGAGTGAGGAACTTTTAAGGCTTCAGGTATTTGTCCTTTTACGACAGCCACTGAAAGCAAACGTGCAAATATTGCAAGCAGTTCGCAAGGCAAATGTTGGCCTTTGTAGTAAGAGGTTTTCAATACTCGAGCAAGGACATCTTGCCACAGTTATGCAGGACAATCCTGAAATTATGTCTGAAATATATACAATTTTGGTCTCATTACAGAAGAAAGGATGTATTTTTCATTGAGGCAGTGCAGCGAAGATTCACCATTTTGATTCCTGGAATGACAGAATTGTCCTAAGAGGAGAGATTTGAGCAATTTTCACTCAAGCTCAGAAGAATGAAGGAGTTTTCTTTGAAACTTACAAATTCCGACAGGCCAAAACAGATTAGATGTAAGGATGAGGAATTTTGCTCTGAGGTGGTGAACTTGTGGAATTTTCTGCCACCAAAGACAGTTGGATGCATTTCTCTGCACAAAAGATATCAAGGGCTATGGGGAGAGAGCAGGAATGTAATATTTTGAGATAAAACATTAGTCATGATTGTATTGAATTGTTGGCGCAGCCTCGAAGCACTGAATGCTTTAATTTTATTTGTTTCATCAGAACTGGGAATGGTTAGGTAAATAGGTTTTAAATTTGAAAAGTGAGAAGGGAGATAGAATACAATGTCTGTGAGAGTTGGAATTGAATAGCACAAGGTGATACTTTAAAAGTGCCTAAAATAGTTGAAAATGTAAAATGATTTGAAATTAGTGAAATAATTTGAAAGGGATGCTGGATATCTAGAATAAAATTGCAAGAATCAAGTGGTTGTCATCTGAATTTTTTAAACTCATGGCTAAATTTGGAATGTTGTGATCTCCATAATTAGAATTGTACAGACTCAAGGACCATTTTTAGCCATCTGATTAGGCACATTATAGTCTTCTGGAATCAATGATGGAGTTTAACAACTTAAGGTAATGATCAATTGCTTCCTTTGTATATTACATTTTATATTTCTCATGCTAATTTCAGATATCAATTGTCATTTATTTATGTTCTCCCAGATTGCCTTTTATTATTCACTGAAGAAATTTACATATTCTCCTTCATTTGGTTCGCTTTTGTCATTTAATCACTAACAACACAAACTCTCATTTTCTTTTCTTTGTCTTTCCTCTCTATCTCTGCAACTGATAACTTTTCCCAGTTCTGCTGAAAGGCCATTGCCCAAATCTTAATTCTGTTTCTTTTTCTACAGATGCTATCTGATCCTCCAAGTATTTCAGATTTATGATATCGGCAATTTTAATTTTTATATTAAATATTCACAGAGACCTGGGTGTCTTTGTACAAGAAACATAGCCTATGAACATGCAGTTACAACAATTAAAACAAGACTTAATTAATTAATACAAGAAACTGGATGAAGTGAACTATTATTTCTGCTAATGAGATGTGGTATAAGATTTTATGTCAAGAAGCCCTTCCTTGTTGATGGATACTCTCAGTCTCTTGTTCATCCATTGGCCAACACTCGGCCACTCAAAACAGCAAATGGATAAGTTCTGTTCTTAGCTGGAACAGATCATGAAGAACATGACCATAAAAAGACACATTGCACAGAGGAAAAGAACATAAAAATAGAAACAGGACTATCTCTTTGGTTTCTTAACCATGGACAACTATTTAATAAGGTTTGGTAGATCTTTTGCTTTTGTCCATTTTGCTATTAGATCCCCAACTGAACTATTTTTCAGCATCCAAAAATCCAGCAATTTGGGTCATTGCCCTGTTAATCTCTCTCAGAATGTTATATTGTTACAATCAAATCACCATTCATTCTTCTAAACTCCAAGGAATATTGGAACTCACTCATAAAGTAGATTAAGGAATTAATCTAGTTGTTCTTATGCTGTAATAATTTCAAAGCAAGAATACATCTCATGTTGAAAATTGCTTTTTGCACTCTAAATGAAGTCTCACCAGAGAATATGCATTTCAACATAAATTATCCACCTTATATTTGAGGTGTTTTACACCAACTTTATTCTGATGTAAATCTTCTCAAGTTGTGTCACGAGCATGCATTAACATGTAATATTACACAGAAAAACCCACTGGTTGTGAATTAAATTCTTGTTCATTATGAAACTTTCACAAAAAGTATAAGATAACATTAATTTATGTTGTGGTTGAGTGTAGATCTGCAGATTTTAATTGTTAAAATTTCTACTTACACAATTCCAAATATGATCTGTGGTTTAGTTATTTTCAAAATAATGTTGTACAAACAATAACCTGATTATTATATATTAAATAGTTTGAAAATGAAAATCTCAGTATGAAACTAGAAGAAGAAATCAGTAAAAACGAAGAAGCAACAAAAATGTAAGTAATATTTATAATTTATTTTCTTCAGGCAGCACAATATTAAAAAGTAATTTCAGACAAAGTAAGATTTGTAAATTCCTGATGTTGGCATACTGAGGATCTATGTTATTTAGCAATACTATGTTATCATTAGTGGAATAGTGTAAAACAAGGGAACAAGATCAGGGAAATTCAATAAAAATGTAGAAGTTGGAAATCTAAAACAAAAGCAGAAAATGCTGGAAATAACCTCCATCTGTGGGAAGAGATACAGTGTCAGTGTTGTCATTTTGAAACCTTCCCTAGTATTTTATTTTTGATGTAACAAGGTAAGGGGCTGCTCATTTAAATTGGAGAGCTAAATACAAATTTATTTTTGTGGAGGATAGTGAATCTCTAGAATTCTGCTTCCTCGAAAGTTGTGGAGACTAGATCATTGGAAGTATTTAAGATAGAGGTAGATAAATTTTGAAAGATTGGGCAATTGAGAGCTATGGGAAACTGGCAAAGCTTAGGAGCTGGACACACTGAATGATGGGGCAGGCTTAAAAGCCCAGGGTGGCCTACACCTCTTATTTTGTGTTTTTGTAAATATATATCAGTTATGCAGTTAACACATGACTTCACATACTGTACAATCCTAAGATTCTTTTTCCTGCAGGCCAGGCAGAATTTTTACATATTGGTAGTGCAAAAAAAAAACTGTAGTCAAGAAAATATACATATAAGAGAAATGTAAACAAAAAGGAAGAGCAAACAAATTGAGCAATGCAGAAAATAAATATTCTGTAGCAGGCTGGGTCAACACCGCACACGACAGGCCGAATCGCCGTAGCGAACAGCCAGCGCGGCAGGGCACAGGGGCTTTACCCCCACTGTGCAGAAGTTCCAGGCTTATGACATCACTCCTGTGAGCCTGTTGCCTCCCCTAAAAAGGAACACGTGTGGTTTGAATAGCAGCAGTTACTGGTTTACTTGCTTGGTGTAGACAGCATTTATTTCAGCAACTTTGCCTTTATCAGTGCTAGAATTCAATAATAAATAATGTCCAAAGGAAGAATCTTTAAATGAATCTCTGATTGAGTTTGTTGTTTAGGAGTCTGATGGTGGATGGGGTATCCACTGTTTCTGAACTTAGTGGTATGAGTCTTGTGGCACCTATACCTCTTTCCTGATAGCAGTTGTGAGAACAGAGCATGTTCTGGGTGGTGTGGATCCTTGATGATTGCTGCTGCCCTCTGAAGGCAGTAGTCCATGTAGATTTTCTCAATGGTGGAGAGAGATTTAGCTATTGTTTCATCTTGTATTCTTATGTGTGAGTTCTTAGACAACACATGGATGAAAGAAAAGGTTCTTTACTTTCTTTTCTTTGGCTTGGCTTCGCGGACGAAGATTTATGGAGGGGTAATGTCCACGTCAGCTGCAGGCTCGTTTGTAGCTGACAAGTCCGATGCGGGACAGGCAGACACGGTTGCAGCGGTTGCAAGGGAAAATTGGTGGGTTGGGGTTCGGTGTTGGGTTTTTCCTCCTTTGTCTTTTGTCAGTGAGGTGGGCTCTGCAGTCTTCTTCAAAGGAGGTTGCTGTCCGCCGAACTGTGAGGCGCCAAGATGCAGGGTTTGAGGCGATATCAGCCCACTGGCGGTGGTCAATGTGGCAGGCACCAAGAGATTTCTTTAGGCAGTCCTTGTACCTCTTCTTTTGTGCACCTCTGTCTCGGTGGCCAGTGGAGAGCTCGTCATATAACACGATCTTGGGAAGGCGATGGTCCTCCATTCTGGAGACGTGACCTACCCAGTGCAGTTGGATCTTCAGCAGCGTGGATTCGATGCTGTCGGCCTCTTCCATCTCGAGTACTTCGATGTTGGAGATGAAGTCGCTCCAATGAATGTTGAGGATGGAGCGGAGACAACGCTGGTGGAAGCGTTCTAGGAGCCGTAGGTGATGCCAGTAGAGGACCCATGATTCGCAGCCGAACAGGAGTGTGGGTATGACAACGGCTCTGTGTACGCTAATCTTTGTGAGGTTTTTCAGCTGGTTGTTTTTCCAGACTCTTTTGTGTAGTCTTCCAAAGGCGCTATTTGCCTTGGCAAGTCTGTTGTCTATCTTGTTGTCGATCCTTGCATCCGATGAAATGGTGCAGCCGAGATAGGTAAACTGGTTGACCGTTTTGAGTTTTGTGTGCCCGATGGAGATGTGGGGGGGCTGGTAATCATGGTGGGGAGCTGGCTGATGGAGGACCTCAGTTTTCTTCAGGCTGACCTCCAGGCCAAACATTTTGGCAGTTTCCGCAAAACAGGACGTCAAGCGCTGAAGAGCTGGCTCTGAATGGGCAACTAAAGCGGCATCGTCTGCAAAGAGTAGTTCACGGACAAGTTGCTCTTGTGTCTTGGTGTGAGCTTGCAGGTGCCTCAGATTGAAGAGACTGCCATCTGTGCGGTACCGGATGTAAAC
Source organism: Narcine bancroftii (assembly GCF_036971445.1). Classification (NCBI taxonomy): domain Eukaryota; kingdom Metazoa; phylum Chordata; class Chondrichthyes; order Torpediniformes; family Narcinidae; genus Narcine; species Narcine bancroftii. Next base: position 223,201,014 of record NC_091473.1, on the reverse strand, counting down.
AGCGTCTTCATTGTTGAGGTCTTTCGTGGCTTGTTTCAGCATCATGCTGAAGAAGATTGAAAAGAGGGTTGGTGCGAGAATGCAGCTTTGCTTCACACCATTATTAATGGAGAAGGGTTCAGAGAGCTCATTGCTGTATCTGACCCGACCTTGTTGGTGTTCGTGCAGTTGGATAACCATGTTGAGGAACTTTGGGGGACATCCGAGGCGCTCTAGTATTTGCCAAAGCCCTTTCCTGCTCACGGTGTCGGAGGCTTTGGTGTGGTCAACAAAGGTGATGTAGAGTCCTTTGTTTTGTTCTCTGCACTTTTCTTGGAGCTGTCTGAGGGCAAAGACCATGTCAGTAGTTTCTCTGTTTGCGCGAAAGCCGCACTGTGATTCTGGGAGAACATTTTTGGCGACACTAGGTATTATTCTATTTAGGAGAATTCTAGCGAAGATTTTGCTTGCAATGGAGAGCAGCGTGATTCCCCTGTAGTTTGAGCAGTCTGATTTCTTGCCTTTGTTTGAAATGGAGAGCAGCGTGATTCCCCTGTAGTTTGAGCAGTCTGATTTCTCGCCTTTATTGAAAAACTCATGCAGTTTGGCATGCAGAGTTTTGCCGCCAGCCTTCCAGAACTCTGGGGGGGATTCCATCCGTACCTGCTGCTTTGTCACTTTTCAGTTGTTCAATTGCCTTATATGTCTCTTCCCGGGTGAGGACCTCATCCAGCTCTAGCCTTAAGGGCTGTTGAGGGAGCTGGAGCAGGGCAGATTTTTGGACTGAGCATTTGGCACTGAAAAGAGATTGGAAGTGTTCTGACCATTGGTTGAGGATGGAGATCTTGTCGCTGAGGAGGACTTTGCCTTCTGAGCTGCGCAGCGGGCTTTGGACGGGGTGAGGGGCCATCTCTCTCTTATCCCTCCCTTCTTTCCTACCTCCTTCCCCACCCTTCCCCCAACCACACCTAAGACCCTAAATAATGAAAGAAGGAAAAGAAGAATGTCAAAAATACAAATATAACCTCAATTCAATAACTGTGAAGCTGAGAATTACCACTGGAATGAGTTATTGAGATCCCTCAAACTTTCAAACCAATATAGGTTCCATATTTTCAAAAAGAATCATATTTATTGCGTAAAGTATGTTATTTTTTCAAGTGGAATACAAAATCGTAATTCAGTATGCCCTCTTTGCATTCATAAATCTACATCTGATTTCCAAATAATGGCTGTGATAGTACAGATTCTATCACCAATGTGTATATGTACAGATGGTAGTGTAGGATGACTGTGATTGTCTGAGAGTGTAGCCACATCTACTGGCAGGTCTTAAAGGATTGCTCCTAGCCAGACCAGGTCATTCTGGACTGGTCGACCTACTTGTGATATGCTCCAGTCTTTTAGTTAATAAAAGCCTTGGTTTGGACCAACAAGTCTTTGGTTCTTTCGATGCGCTCTACATTGGCTATGCATTTTCTAGAAATAGCTAAACCTAATCATAAAAATTCAATTTGAGGAGTCTCCAGGTGGCGCTCATGGAGTAAACACGTTTTGGTTTTTGCTCCATAAAATATACTATTTTTAACCTGTATCCACCTTTGAACTAACTTCACAGAAGTCAGAAAGATCTTTATTATTTCTCTAATTATACTTGAGTCTGAAAATTTTGAAGAAATGACTGAAGGAAAAGCTACACGAGCTAAAACCCAGGCAGAAGAAGGTAACGGCCGAGAGAAGAAACAACCAGACATTAAACTAAGTGAGATGACCTTCACTGACTTTTTAAAATTCTTTCGTGATGAATTCAAAGATGTTTGTCGCAAAAAAGACCTAGCTGAACTTCGTACAGCTTTAATTGCCTCAGAAGCTGAAACCAAAAAACAACATACCTTAATTGCAGCTCTTCAAACTGAAGTTCAACAAAAAGAGATTAGACTGACTGAGGTCGAACAGAAACTTTCCAAAGCAATTAAACAACTAGAAGCGCTCCAGCTGAAAAGCATTGATTCAGAGAACTGTTCCAGAAGACAAAATATTCGTTTGGTTGGAATTCCTGAAGGCATTGAGAAAGGAGATCTCCTGACGTTTTTTGCCGAGCTTTTAAAAGAAGCATACCCATCCGAATTCCCTGCTGATCCACCGCTACTTGATAGAGTACATCGTATCTGGAACCGAAATGCTGAAGTTTCCAAACCCAGAGTGGTGATGGTCCGTATGCATTACGTGAGTACAAAGGATAGATTGATTCGTACAGCCAGAAGACTTGGAAATGTGACTGTTCGTGGCTTTAGTCTAAGAGCCTATGAAGATTTTAGTCCGGAGGTAGTACGCGCTCGAAGACTGTGTAAAGATCTGATGTCCGAATGTTTTGACAAGAAACTGAAACCTGCGCTCCTGTATCCTGCGAGGCTCAGGATTTCTCCGGAGAACCAAGCTCGTCAAATATTCGACTCCGTGTCTGCAGCACGGAACTACCTGTCGGCTAATTTCCCATCTAGCGCGACCTCTCAGCCTGAGTGAACGATAAAAAATATCGGTCTTTTTCAGGTTAATAGTCAGATTCTGATTTCTGACCATTCGAAAAGTAATAGATCATTATAGCTCTAATTATCCTGTTCATCTTTAACACATTTTTATATATTTTCTTTCTCCTCTGTGAGAAATTTTTTTTAAAATATATAAGTGTATGTTTAATTTTATATTAATCTATACTAATAATATGATTATATTCTTTACTATTTTATTTCTGAATTACTGAAAATGGCGATTTTTTATTTTTTGTTTATTAAAACTTTTCATGGTTTTTTTTACATTCGCCATTTTCTCTTTGTCTTTCTTCATAAAGTAATTTTAAAATGATTTAACTCTTTATGACTTTGTTTTATCATCAGGTACTACACAATTACGATTTTTCTTTTATTTCTTTTTAAATATTTTTCTTTCAATATTTAGCATTTGATTTTAGCTTGAGTTATCCTTTTTATAAGTTTAGGTGGTGGATCTTATCTTAATATTAGGAGCTGCCGTCTGAAGACATGGGGGTAGGTTTAGTATTAAAAATTCAATTTGATACATAGTTAATCTTAATTTAAAACTAATGATTTTAACATTGCCCAACAAAAATAAAATTGGATCAAGCAGGAGTTTTACCTTTAATATTTATTAATTTTACAATTGATCAATTTTAAATCTACATAATCCATTAGATGGAGATTATCAAATTTAGCTTGCTTCGAAGTTTTCCTTCATCTATTTGCAATACATGGATTAAAATTAATATAAAATTATGTACTGTATCTTCAACCAAATTATGTAATTTACAGTCATACTATGCACTCTTTGTAAGCTACATAGATTGTTTAGTATAAAATTATATAAATGTAAAATGAAATTTGTATTTATCCATCACTAGACATAATGCCACAAGAGAGATGTGTTCACTTGTAAATGAATCTTCTTCCCGGTTGGCTGAAAAAATTAAATCCTGTAAGTATTTATTGTTGTTACCATTGTAAATGTGGAGATGGACTTTGAAGAACAATTTTAATAGCAATGCAGCCAAGGGAATCATAAATACTTAAAATTGTAGAAAATGATGTGTTATTACATATTTTAAAAATGACTGATTCAGAATATTTTCTAACATTTGATAGCTGCATCAGAGCTACTACTGTGGCCTGGTTTTCAATTGCAACTGTGTGAACATGTTAAGCATTTATTATTACATTGATAACTCATGATTGTAGGGTATGCATCTAGCAGGTTTTTACTTACAGTGCATTTTTAATTCATTTTTTGGACCTGGCTATTGCCTGGCAAAGTTAGTAGCTGTTGCAAGTTCCTAATCATATTTGTGTAATTTGTGGTGAATCACTACCTTTAAACACTACAGTTCTCTGGTAAAGGTATTATTTTCTCAATGTTGTTTGGAGAGGGAATTGCAGGATGTAGACTAAGCAGAGATGAAGTAACAATGAAAGGTTTCCCAGGTTACATTTGGTTTAGAGTTAAACCTGCAGAAAGAGAAGTTCCCATGTACCTGGTACCTGAGTCCATTGCAGGCTTGGTAGGTGTTGTTGGTGCAGTCTAGGTGACTAACTGCTGTGCATTTTATGGATGGGGCACTGCAGACATTGTGTACTGATGGTGAAAGGAATGAATGTTTACAGTTCTGAATGTGGTGAATCACATGGATGGTATTGAGCTTTTTGAGTGTTCTGCATCTGTGGATCAGATTCTGTGCTAATTGGACTCCAGGTCTTAAAGACACCTGTCTAACTAAGCACATTACATCTGGAAAAGCTGTGAGGGAGGCAATTGTTTATGGAGTTACTTCCAGATTTAGTGATAGTGACCTCGGTATCGCGCTCCATGAATAGAGAAATGAAGAAAAGGCATACAGAGCCAGGACAATAGACAATAGAAGCAGGAATAGGCCCTTCGGCTCGTCGAGCCATCACCGCCATTTTACAGATCATGGCTGATCACTACCATCAGTACCCCTTTCCAGCCTTATCCCCATAACCCTTAACTCCTTTGCCCACTACAGTCTTATCTAACTCTCTTTTGAACATAATCAGCGAATCTGCCTCTACCACCCTCTGTGGCAGAGCATTCCACAGATTCACACTTCTCTGGGTAAAAAAAATGTTTTCTCATCTCCGTCCTAAAGGGCCCACCCTGTATTCTTAAACTATGCCCTCTAGTCCTCGTCTCCTCCATCATTGGGAACAAGTAATCCGACTTCACCCTGTCTATCCCCCTAATAATTTTGTATACCTCAATCATGTCCCCCCTCATCCTTCTAAACTCCGTCGGATACAAGTCCAGTTTTTCTAGCCTTTCAGCATATGTCAACCCCGCCATCCCTGGAACTAACCTTGTAAATCTGCGCTGCACACTCTCTATCGCTAGTATGTCCTTCCTCAAAATTGGAGACCAGAACTGGACGCAATACTCCAGGTGGGGTCTCACCAGGGCCCTGTACAACTGCAGAAGGGTGTCTCTGTTCCTATACTCCAATCCCCTCTTTATGAAAGCCAACATGCCATTAGCCTTCTTCACAGTTTTCTGAACCTGCATGCTAGTCTTCAGTGACCGGTGAACAAGTTCTCCCAGATCCATTTGCTCCTCCCCACTCCCTAGCTTGTCTCCATTTAAATAATACTCAGCTTTCCTATTATTGCCCCCAAAATGGATAACCTCACATTTGCTTACATTGAACGACATCTTCCATTCAGCAGCCCACTCCCCCAACCTGTCCAAGTCCCTTTGCATTTTCCTGACATCCTCCTCACACCCCACACCCCCACCCAGTTTTGTGTCATCTGCAAATTTGCTCAAGTTATTAATAATCCCCTCATCGAAATCATTTACATAAATTACAAACAACTGAGGACCCAATACCGATCCCTGCGGCACTCCACTTGTCACATCCTGCCATCCTGAAAAAGACCCGCTTACCCCAACCCTTTGTTTCCTATTTCTTAACCAATTTCCTATCCATGTCAGCACCTTACCTCCAATACCATGCTCCCTGATCTTGCCCACTAGTCTCCCGTGCAGTACCTTATCAAAGGCCTTCTGGAAGTCCAAATACACCACATCCACTGGCTCTCCCAAGTCCACCCTCTTTGTCATATCCTCGAAAAATTCCAGAAGGTTAGTCAAGCATGACTTACCCTTAAGGAATCCATGCTGACTAGCCCTTATACTATTATTTCTGCCTAAGTGTTCTGCTATTACTCCTTTTATGATAGACTCCAATATCTTCCCCACCACCGACGTCAGGCTGACCGGTCTATAATTTCCCGTTTTCTCCCTCCCTCCCTTCTTAAAAATCGGCACCACATCAGCCACTCTCCAATCCTCAGGGACCTCCCCCAAATCTATGGAACTTTGGAAAATGTCGACCAGTGTTTCCACAATTTCCATAGCAACTTCTTTAAGCACCCTGGGATGCAGCCCATCAGGCCCTGGGGATTTATCAGCCCTCAGTCCCAACAATTTACTCACAACCCCCTGTTTCTGGATCCGGATATCCATTAAATCCCCTACTTCCCCAGGAAAGTTCCCCAAGTCTCTTGATACCGCATGACCACTACCCCCTAACTGACCATAACCTATATCCTCCTTGGTGAAGACAGTTGCAAAGTATTTGTTAAATTCCTCAGCCATCTCCTTGTTTCCGGTAATAATTTCACCCTTTTCCATTCTTAATGGACCAATTTTAGACCGAACCAATTTCTTCCTCTTCACATATTTAAAAAAGCTTTTGCTATCCTCCATTATACTATTTGCTCATTTCCTCTTGTACTTCATTTTCCCCTCTCTTATGACTTTCTTAGTTACCCTCTGATGCTCTTTGATGGTTTCCCAATCCTCTAACTTCCCACTCCGCTTTGCTATCCTATACTTACTTCCTTTGGATTTGATATTACACTTGATTTCATTAGTTAGCCACAGCTGCCATTTGCATCTCCTAGAGCCTTTCCTCCACTTTGGAATAAATTTGTCCTGAAACCTGTGAAAAATGTCCAAAAATACCTGCCATTTTTCCCCAGTTGTCCTCCCAGCTAGTGTATCTTTCCATTTTATTTTGGCTAGCTCCTCCCTCATAGCTGCATAATCCCCTTTATTTAACTGCAGTACAGATGCTTCCGACTTCCTTTATTTTTCCCTTTCTAATTGCAGCTCAAAAGTAACCATACCATGGTCACTATTCCCTAATGGCTCCCCTACATCGAGGTCACTTATTAACTCTGCGTCACTGCACAGCACCAAGTCCAGAATCGACTTCCCCCTGGTAGGTTCCTCCACTAGCTGCTCCAAGAAAGTATCTCGTAGACATTCAATAAACTCAGTCTCTTGTGCTCCTGCCCCTGTCTGATTATCCCAGTCCACCTTCATGTTAAAGTCCCCCATAACTACTGTATTGCTACCACTTTGACATGCCACTCTTAATTCCTGATTTATACTTCTACTGATATCTAAGCTACTTTTCGGAGGCCTGTAAATGACCCCCATTATGGTCCTCATGCCTTTACAATTTCTTAATTCTATCCAAACAGACTCTACCCCACCTGTTTCAATGTCTTTCCTTTCAAACACCTGAATTTCATTTTTTACCAACAGAGCTACCCCACCTCCTTTTCCTAACTTTCTGTCTTTTCTATAGGACGTGTACCCGGGAACATTTATTTCCCAATTCTGCCCTTCCCGCAGCCATGTCTCCGTTACTCTGACAATATCATTACCTCCCATTGCCATTTGTGCCTCAAGCTCATCCATTTTATTCCTTACACTCCGTGCATTCATGCACAATACCTTGATACCATATCTCCTTTCTCCCTCCACCTTTGTTCTCGATGCACTTGCTCCTACTCTCCTATTCTTTTTAGTTCCCTTTTTCCTTATTGTTTCACCGTCTAACGGAAACACCCCTATATTCACTCTCCTATCTGCTTCCCTATCAGTCCTGTTCCCTTCCCCCTGCCAAATTAGTTTAAATCAAATCTGACAGCATTTTTAAACCTAACTGCCAGTATATTGGCCCCCATTGCATTCAGGTGTAAACCATCCCTCCTGTAGAGGTCTTGTCTTCCCCAGAAGAGATCCCAATGGTCAATGAACCTGAATCCCTGCACTCTGCACCATTCCTCCAGCCACACATTTAACCTCCTGATTTTATTATTTTTGCCCCCACCCATGTACAGCACAGGTAGCAGTCCCGAGATTACAATCCTGGAGGTTCTGCTTCTTAACCTCCTTCCGAGCTCACGGTAGTCCCTCTTCAGGTTCTCCTCCTTCATCTTATGCACATCATTTGTACCCACGTGTATCAGGACTTCTGGCCGTTCACCTTCCCCCCCCCCAGGATACTCTGAACCCTATCCGAGACGTCTCGCACCCTGGCTCCTGGGAGGCAACACACCATACGGGAACACTTGTCAGGTTTGCAGAATCTTTTGTCTGTTCCCCTGACGATGGAGTCCCCAATGACCACCTTGTTCCCCTTCCTTCCTTTCCGCACCCTTGGTGCAACCTCTGGCAGGTTATCTTCCCCAACTATATTTGTTGCTAAGAGCAGTAGCCACCGGGGTGCTCACCACAGAGCTAGCAACTTTCCCCCCTCCCCTGACAGTAGTCCAGTTACCTGACCCTCCCAATCCAGGGGTAAGCACTTCCCTGAGCATTGTATCTATAAATTCTTCACTCTCCCTGATAAGCCTCAGATCATCAAGCTGCAACTCCATTTCTTTAATTTAATTTAATTTTATCTGGAGCTGGTATAAAGGGACCAGGTGAGATTCTCCACCAAATGCAATCCAAAGAACTTGATTCTCATGATGTCCTCAACATTGGATCCATCAATGGCCAGCAGAGCGTGGTCCCCCGGGCCCTCCTGAAGTCGACAACCATCTCTTTTGTTTTTGTAACATTCAGGTACAGGTTGTTGGCTCCACACCAGTCCGTTAGCAACTGCACCTCATCTCTATATGCTGACACGTCATTCTTACTAATTAGGCCCATCACAATCCTGATTTCAGCCAACTTGATGATGTAGTTTGAGCTGTGTATAGCTGCACAGTCATGGGTCAGCAGAGTGAACAACAGTGGACTAAGCATGCAGCCCTGGGGGCCCCATACTTGGTGTGATGGTCTTGGAAGTGCTGTTTCTGATCTGGACTGCCTGAGGTCTCCCCAGCAGGAAGTGGAGTTCCTCCAGAGGGAGGAGTTTAGATCCAGCAGGCTCAACTTCCTTATCAGAACTCTGGAAATAACTGAAGTGAATTAAATTTGTTGATATTAAAACTTTCTCAGTGACCTGATAATATGGAATATTATCATTACCTTAGAACTATAACTTGAGATTCAATGCATGGATATATCATATACCTGTATATCATGATACATAGGTTTTATTTCATGTTAAAGTTGTATATTTTTTAAAATTTTAGATGAATCAGAAAGAGATGAAGCAAAACGGCTTTATACTGAAAATGCTGAAAATATTGAGGTCAGTATTACTTCATAAAAATGAGTTGGTGTGGATCTTGCACTTTTTAGCATATGCTTTCTAACTCCCTCTCTATTCAATAAACTGACTGCCCCATTTACTGGTTTTGCAGCACAGTATTATTCTTAAACAATGGAACATTTTCCTGTTCTCTTAGTTAGTTCAGCATTCTCTATCTCCTGCAGCACAACAGTCTTTCACTCTCTTGAAGAATGATGAATGAGATTTATTTTTAGTGTGCATTGAAAAATTTGCCTGATTTGATTGGAAGTCACTTTACAAATTAGAAGCAAGAATGTTTTGCCAAACTCTTGCAATCATTGCTGGAACATATTGATGATCCTCTTTCTTTCTAAGGTGCTCCTTGGATTAAGATTGACTTGCTTCCACTCAGGTTTTGTGAGTTATGAAGCCCAGGGTTGACAATGCAAATTCTTTAGTAGATTTTTTAATTAATTTTTTTAAAATTTAGACATACAACACTGTAACAGGCCATTTCAGCCCTATGAGTCATGCCTCCAAATTAACACCCCATTAACCTACACCCCAGTATTTTTTTTGAAGGGTGGGAGGAAACCAGAGTCCACGGAGAAAACCCACGCAGACACAGGGAGAATGTGCAGATTCCTTACAGACAGCGCGGGATTAGAACCCAGGTCCATTCCCGATCGCATTGCACAAACCACCTCGCCAAACATGCCAGAACAGGAAGTGGCTGACAAGTAGTTTGTAAGGTGGTGTGCTCTTTCTGGTGCTTAGGAAAGGTTCTGTATGTCCTCAGTGTTGAAGTCTTTAATACTATTGGAATGCTCTTTCTCCCCTTCAAGAAATTGTGGACAAGGGGTTCAAATGAGTCAGTGGGGATTTTGAATTTCTTATAGGAAGCTTAGCATGCTTAAATCTTTTCCTCTGTCCACCTGGTAATCTGATCTCAAAACAGAACTCTGAATAGAGTGTCTGTTTTGGAAATCTTAATATTGAGCATGTAAGTGATGTAGCCAACCCAACAAGGCCAACTGAGATGAACTAGGCTGATGGTAGTTTCTTTATCAATCTATTAAATTTGAAAAGAATTGTGGACACTGTGTTGGAGGTATTTTTCCAGGACTTTGAGCTGTATGCTACAGATAGGTCCCAGTGGGCAGAGATTATTGTTGCCTGATAGAACATGTTTTGTGCCAGCTCCGATTTATTGACCTTCAAGCACTCAATTGACCAAAGGTTAAATGGCATATTGAAGGCTATGGGTAATCATTGATCATTGTTGGCCAAGAGATGGCTCACTACAATATGAGAAATGGTTATGCTTTCCAGGATCCCATCTGAAATTATTTTCAAAAGGCAGTATGGGAGATTTCAGATGTATTGTCAGAGTACATATATGATAATACATACAAACCTGAGATTCCTTTTTCCTGCAGGCTCAGCAGATAATCACAGGTTGGTTGTGCAAAAAATAAATTGAACACAGCGTAAAACATGTAAACAAAGAACTGTAAACACATTACAAATGTAAACAAACTGCAATACAGAGAGAGCAAAAAGAAAATCAATAAGGGCTTTTTGGGGGGAGGAGAGGGAGATGGGATGGAGAGAAAATGGAAAATGTCACTATATATAAAAATTTAAAAAAATAAAGGGCACAAATAAGAGAGTTCTTAAATGAGTCTCTGATTCAGTTTGTCATTGAGGAGTCTGATGTTGCAAGGGTAGCAGCTGTTCCTGAACCTGGTAGTGTGAATTTTGTGGCACCAATGCCCTTTCCTGATGGCAGCAGAGAGAACAGAGCATGTGCTGGGTAGTGAAGGTCTTTAATAATTTCTGCTGCTCTCTGATGGCAGCATTTTCTGTAGATGTAATCAATAGTGGGGAGGGTTATGCCTGTGATGTCATGGGCTGTGTCCACTACCTTTTGGAGGGCTTTACATTCAGGGGTATTGGTATTTCCATACCAGACCGTGATGCAAATGGTCAGCATACTTTCTACCACACCTCTGTAGAAATTTGCCAGGGTTTCTGATGTCATAGCAAACCTCTGCAAACTCCTGAGGAAGTCGAAATGCTGACGTGCTTTCATCTTGATGACATTGGTGCGTTGGGTCCAGGAAAGATCTTCTGAGATAGTGACTCCCAAGAACTTAAATTTGCTCACCCTCTCCAACTCTGACCCCCAATGATCATTGGATTAAATACCTCTGGCTTTCCTTTCCTGAAGTCAACAATCAGCTTCTTAGTTTTGGTGACATTGAGTACAAGGTTGTTGTTAGTAATCTCCATCCTGTTTGCTGACTCAGGTCACTATCATGGCATCATTGGCAAATTTGTAGATGGTGTTATTGTTGTACTGAGCCATACAGTTGTAGCTGTAAAGTGACTAGAGCAGGGGGCTAAGATCACAGCCCTATGGTGCTCCGGTATTGATGGAGATTATGGAGAGATGTTCTTACCAATCTTCACTGATTGTGGTCCGGAGGTGATGAAATCCATGATCCAGTTACACAGTGGGGCATTAACTCCCAGGTCATGAAGTTTGCTGATCAGTTTTGAGGGGATGATGGTGGTAAATGCTGAACTGTAGTTGATACAGAGCATCCTGATGAATGTATCTTTGCTGTCCAGGTGTTCCAGGGCTTTATGCAGAGCCAATGAGATGGCATCCACCATAGATAGACCTGTTACTATGATAGGCGACCTGGAATGTATCCATGTCACCACTCAGGCAGGAGTTGATATGCTTCATCACCAGCTTTTCAAAACACTTCATCACTGTTGATGTAAGTGTTACAGATCGATAGTCATTAAGGCAGGTTACTTCACTTCTTGGACACCGGTGAGAATCACTGATGAGAACTCTCAGGGTACTCACTTAATCTAAGGCAGTAGAATAGGAGGTCGGCATAACTCCAGTGTCCATGCACCACCCAGTATTAACGATAAAGCACACACCACCTTCTCTCCCTTTTCCAAAATTCAAGTTCGAACCTAGTCAATGGATGTTGACATCGTCTGGTTGGATAATGGGATCAGGTGTGTTCTCTGTTAGCCAGATTTTGGTGCAGCCAACAACTGAGATCTGTCTCACTTGTCAATTTTATTCTCCAATGACTGGACATTTTCCAGTAATATGGACAGTAGGGGAGGTCTCAGACTCCTGCACTTCAGCCTTGTTTGAATCTCAGTCGTTACTCCACATTTCTGACCTCAATCTTGATGATGGCTTGTTCCTTTAAGACCTCTGCCTTGCAGCTGTTCTGTTTCTGAACCAGCCATTACCTGGGAGATTGGAAGATCGTTAACTGTGTTCAGCAGTTGTTTGCTCACACACAAAAAAAAACCACATGCAGCTGATTATAAGGAAAGCAGCTGAGAAGGTAAGTATTTTAAAGGTTTATGTAACAGGGGTTCTGCAGCCCGCAGAAAGTCACGGGGGTCACCAGCGCCAGAATGAAGCAAATCGGTGCTGACACTTGCAAACACAAGCATTGTTCGCTATTGCAGCTTGACCACTAAAGTTTGTATAACATTGGATCTGGAACACAGAGCATAGAACAGTAACAATAGAGAAACAGGTCCTCTGCCCATGATGTCTGCAGTGAACATGATATCCAAATTAAATTGCTTTCTGTATATGATATACGTTCCTCTATTCTCTATATTTGCTTCTCTCTGTAACTCTCTTAAACACTTCTATTGTTTCTGCTTCTACCATGACATTTACCACACTGTGTGTTTAGAAAGAAACTTGATGTGCACATCTCCTTTAAATTTATTTCCCCCTGCCCCCCCCCCCCACCCCACCACCACCACCAATGTCATTTTAAGCATGTCCTCAAGTATAAGACATTTTTAGCCTGGGTAAAAAAAAAAATTCTGAATATCTATGCCTTTCAAATAAACCTGACAGGTCTCCCCTCATATTTAAATGTTCCAGAGAAAAGAACCATAGTTTGTACAACCACTTCTCATATACCCTCTAATCCAGGCAGCTTCCTGGAAAATCTCTTTATGATGGTCCAACTTATGAATTTTCAAAGTTACGATGGTTCGAATCCATAATTTCAATTTCGAGTTCCGGTGTCCCCACGCTTGCGATATGCAGCATACTATTCTTATGCAGTTCTGGATGATGGCAGCATTGCACAGGAGTATCATACAGCATACTCTTTTTGCCATGCTGATTCAACCATGCTTGCAGTCTCTATCTTCAGCATTTAATTATAAAAATGGTAGGTGCGGTATTCTTTTTCAAGTTACAATTTTTTTGATTTATCTGTATCTTTTCCAAAGCTTTCACTTCCTTTGTGTAATGGGGTGACCAGAATTGCACTCAGTAGTCCAAGTGCAGCTTAATTAAAGTTTTACATTACTGCAACATCGCTTCCTTACTCAATATCCTGACCAATGAAAGAAAGCCATATGCCCTCTTTATCACCCTGTCTACTTGCATAATTGTTTTCAAGGAGCTATGTTCCTGGTTCCTAGATCTGTTTGCCAACAAGATGAGGCAGTTGAGGGGACAACCACTGATGTGGCAATCTTCTGTAGTTACCAGAGAAAGATATCACTTTTCTCAAAGATAGTCATGATTACAACATCTTCAATGTTCTTTGGTAATTTTACTCTTTCCTGATGAGGAAGGAGAGATTGTGGATTTATTATGGAAGCTCTTCACTATTAAGTTTTAAGATTTCATTGTGGACATTTGTTCCTAAGGGCATGTTATTTTTGAATTTGAATGTGATCTCTTCGACTAGGTAGTAGGAAAATTTACCTGAATAGGTTGCTGTGAAATGAAATTCAGAGCATTCATGCAAAGGATAGACCTATGGATGTAGAGGTTTTGATTCACCCCCTTTCTTGGCTCTTAACAAATGGGCCCTGCAGTGTTTGATCTATAGATGGTCTTTACAAAACTGAAGAACTTACACGTCATCACTGTCAATGAGTTGCTGAGCCTCTTGCAGCTTCTCTATTCACCATCTGTTCAATGTTACAAGTTGTTGGATGATGGTCTTCTGTTCCCATACACTTGTTTTATTTTCATTGAATAAAGATGTAACTTTCAATCTATGCAGTTTATTTATTCCTCAAGCTCCCTGTCATTCCCATCAAACCAGTTTTTGCAGAGAAGCTACAAATATCTTCACAGGTGCAAAATGTGGCAGATTTCAAGGCAGGTATTGATCCTCAGCAGGTTATCTGCAACAAATTGTTTGATAAGGGGTGCCTTTGTAGTTTTTGAGAGCTTCGACATTCATTTTCTAATAGCTATGTTTCTGTTCAGTTTGAAGTTCTGAGATCACTCAAATGGAAATAATGAAGCTCATTAAAAAGTGGTCAATGCAATAATCATTTGATCAAATGATATAATTTAACAGGTACCAACAATTGCATGACCATGACATTTTGTGTTTATCCTCTAATGAGGCATGCAGCTTGTTATCCTAGCTATGCTCCAAACATTTTGTCAAGAGAATTCCATTAGAGTTGGTCTTCCCAACTCCTTTGATCCTATCGTGGCATTGACATTACCAGGAACATCATGAAGAGCTCAAAAATCTTCCTTAGCCTCAATTGAAACTTCCAAAGATGGTGGATGCACAGATAAGCTGGTGGGTTAATTCCATGTTTATGTGAGCCCAAGGGTCATAGGCTACTCACTAATTCTGTGTAAAAGTTGTTGAGAAGCTGGATGAGCTCATTTTTAACAATGAAACTTAGTCCAAGTAAGATGGTGTTCTTTTTCCAGTTTGCTCCTCCAGCAAAAAGTGTACTCTCACTCTTGTTCATTAAACTGACTATCTCCAGTATAATCACTCACTCTCTCACTCACTCTTTCTTTGGTGATGATGATGTCAAAGCATCCAAGTTCCTGACCTATCATACCAGACAAGTATTTTGATCTGTCTCTGCTGCCACTGTTGAGATAATCCATGTGTGTGCTGGGAAGTGGGGAGTGAAATGCCAACCAAATGTGCAATAAGTACTGAATGGTGGAGCTCAAGAGTGGGTGGCTAAATGAGAACTGAGAAAGGAGGTGGTAGGCAAGTGCTTCTTTGCACCCAAGAGTGTGTGTGCACGGAAGCAGCTATGTACATGCAAGACAGTACCAGTATTTGCATGTGTGCTTACTATTATGTGTGAGCATTAATACACATGTAGCAGAGCATGGAGAGCAAATGTCATGGTTCCCTTTGCCACTGGATCGAGATCTTGCTCAATGCAAAAGTTACTTAACATTAAAACAAACATGGATAGGAAACTTTCCGCAATTTAAAGATGAAATACCAATGAAATATCAATGGGTATTTGAATCTTGCTGGTGTTCAAAATCCAACAGCCTCACTCTATACTCCCAAGCATAATTTACAAAGCATTGATCCTTCTCTTCCTTTGTAATTTCTTTCATCAATTTTTTGAATATTTTATTTATAATTTTTCAAATTCAAAACTGATTCCATATTCAAATATTTACAAATATAATCATAGTCATGTACAAAGTACAATCAATATTCATGCAATTTTATGCCTCTTCCAAATGCACACAATTGTGAGTACTGTGAACAGATGCCACTTCACTTGATCACGTCTATTTATTTTGTCTCTGCAGCCAAGTCAGTGCCACTCAGTTTTATGCAAATTCTGTACCCTGAACATTGAAAACCATTGAGCAGCAGTAGAAAATGTGCAAAGCACTGACTAACTTTCCAAGCAGACTGACCACAATTGTAAATAGAATGGAAAACTTAATCTGAAATATTCTTACAGGGATAGAGTGGCCAGATCAATTCAATTCCATATTGGCTTAGGCAGTTGATTGGAAGAAATTGGCAATTTTTTGGTTTTGACTGCTGCATCTGAATTCTATTTGAGTGAAAGGAATGGCCACTGGAAGCACAGTAGGAATTGACAAGATTTGTATGAATCAATCTGGGGCCTCTTTCAGCACTCATCTCATATGTATACAGCATACAAAGGTTACCAAAGCTCTTGCCTGAAAGTCTCTAGAATGAAGAGCAGCAAGAACAGGAAAGTGATGGTAATGACCAACTAACAGGCATAACATGTGTCTGTGGTTGAGGACTGGCAAGTGGTGGAGAAGAAGAATATCTGTCTTGACGTGCAGTCATAGGTGTCAAATAGCAGATTCTGTTCAACACAGCACTTCCATGCTATTTAAATATGCCTTTAAGCATGGAACAAAGTGGTTGCTGATACAAATGGAGGCATTCATTTCAATTTCATAATGGAAAGAGGTCACAGAAACTCAGAGTTGGCCATTCCTCTTCCTCCATAGAAGATGAAAACGAATTCACCAACTGCAGTAGTATAGATTTCAACTGGTTTAAGTCTGCATTTCAGTCACAGAGTGATTTTCCTTCACAAATAATCAGTACAGGTTTGGAAACAAATTCCTGTATGTTCCAAGATATCTTGGGCATTCAGCCTTGCAAACTGGGTACACTGCCAAGGATTTCAATGTGTATCCATGTTAGAAAGCTTAACATATGATTAATTTATTTGAGATACATATATATGAACTGGTTAGCAGGTTTCTCTCCTTTAGTAATGCCATCCTAAAACCAATTCTTCTTTATCTTTTACCTATCTGAGACTCTGTTTAACAGTGTTAGCAGCAGTGGTTTGGAGTGTCTGTCTTCTTTACATCTTCAATAGACTATGACTTTTGTAACCATTAGACCATAAGATGTAGAAGCAGAATTAGGCCATTCAGCCCATCAAGCCTCCTTCACCATTTGATTTATGGGTGATGTAATTTTCCTCTGAACCCTATTCTTCTGTTTTCTCCCCATAAACTTTGACACCCTTCCTAAGCAGGAACCTATCATCCTCCATGTTGGCCTCCAAAGCTGATTATGGCAACAAATTCCACAGATTCACCATTCACTGGCTGAATAAATTTCTACTTTTTTATAAAGGGACATCCTTTCATTCTGAGGCTGTGCCCTCTGGTCCTACTTCCACTACTGGAAACATTTTCACATCCACTATATCCAGCTCTTTTAACATTTGGTTTGTTTGAATGAGATCTCTTTCTAAATTCCTGCAACTTCAGGCCCAGAACCATCAAATGCTCCTCATGTATTAATGCTCCCATTCCTGGGATCATTTTTGTAAACCTCCTCTGGACATTCTTCAATGCCAGCAAATCCTTGCTTTGAAATGGAGCACAAAACTGCTCATAATACTCCAAACGTGAGTTATTGGCAGATCTGAATGCATATGCCTCAAGTGTTACTACTTTTACACACTAATCCTCGACTCTATATATCTGAAAAAGCTTTTAGTATCTTTTTTATTATTGGCTAGCTTACCTTAATATATTATCATTTCTCCCCCATTGCTTTTTTAATTGCCTTCTGTTAGTTTTTTAAAGCAACCCAATTGTCTGATTTCCTGCTAATTTTTGCATTGCCCTCTGTCCTCTCTTTTGTTTTTATGCTAAATTTTACCTCCCTCATCAGCAATGGCTGCCCCATCTTCTCATTAGAATGTTTCTACTTCCTCATGATGAAATGTTCCTGCATGTTTTGAATTAATCCCAGAAGTTGCAGAGTGAATTCTCTCATTGTATGATCACTGCCTCTGAAATGCTCCTTTACATTTAACTCCTAATTAAATCTGGTTCATTGTTCAGTACCAATTTCAGATTTGCCTTTTCTCTAATGAGCTTGACCACAAACTGCTATGAAAAGCCACCTTGCAGGTATTCTACAAGTGCTATCCCTTAAGATTAAGTGTCAATCTGATTTTCCCAGTCTACCTGCATATTGAAGTCTCTCATGCCCACTGCAACATTGCCTTTCTTACATGCCTTCTCAAACTCCTATTGTAATTTGTACCCCATGCCTGGTTGCTTTAGTGGCCTGATTGTTACTCCCATCATGGTCTATTCACCCTTGCAGTTTCTAACCTCCACCCATAAGAATTCTACATCCTCTGATCCAATGTCCTTTCTTGCTAAGGATTTGATTTGATTTTTTCTTAAACCAAGAGAGCAACCCCATCCTTTCTGTCTGCATGCCTGTCTTTTCAATAGAATGTGTATCCTTGGATCTTTAGCTTCCAGCTGTGATCCTCCTTCAGCCAAGACAGCATTATGCTCATATCCTCATACCTGACAATTTCTAACTGCACTTTTAAATCATCTACTTTGTTTTGTACACTATGCTTTTAAATACATTCAGTCTTATATTCATCACAGTTCTTCTCACATTTGCCTCCATGTTGGAACTTATGATTGGTTGGTAAAATTATGTATCATTTATTTTAAATATGAGATTTGGGGCTATCAATTTGAATCTGAATTACGAGAGTTTTTTTTGATGTTTGCACACCATAGCAAAAAAATTTGGATAAATCTATAACAAATAATTCTGTTTATTTTTCGAGTTCATTTATGTGATTTTGATTTTCTTGTAATTCTAACTAGCGAATAATAATGGCCTTTGAAGAACTTCGCATTCAGGCTGAAAACACAAGATTAGAAATTATTTTGAAATGTAAGTACTTGGTCTCATTATCAATAAATAATAATTAATTTCATCCATATAAATATTATTATTCAAGTAATACAGACAGGTCATGCCAGACAATGGAATGTTAGATCAAATATCATACCTGGTTTAGCATAATGTTTTATTTGTTTTCGTGCTCGGGTTTCTCCTGCATCTCTCTGTAATCTTCACAGATTCATATCCCTGGTTTTAATTACTCTTAAATTAAAGTTTGTACTTTCAGTTGTTCAATCCTAAAACTCAGCTCCTTAAATATGTATACTGATGTGCTATCAATAACTCAAAAGACTGGAGTTACAGAAAAATAGTTTTTATTTACAATATTCTGTGCTGTGACCCAGGCTTTCTGGGGAGGGGTTATGGTGTTGGAGCCTTTATACAGAGTCAAGAAGGAGGATCCATGGGTACAGTTACAGAACGGGGCAGAGCCAGATAAATGAGTGCACAGCAGTTCACCACATTCACCCCTTGTTTTTTTAAATTTTGTCCAGCGGGATGAGGTGGGGCACAAAGTCTTACAGGTTAAGTATCTCTGGCAACCTGGTTGTCCATTGTAGCTGGGGCATTGTTGAGTTCTGAACCTCCAGTGCTATATTGACCTGCTGGGGGTGTGGTGACTTGACCAGATGACTGGGTTGGGATTAGGAAGCAATGGTATGTAGTGTGTGTCCATGGAAGGGGGGGATGCTGTTTGGTGGGTATGCTCCTCGAGTGCCCCCATGTGCACGAGGTCCCAGATGGAGACATTTTCCTTGTGCCATCTGGGTAGGCGATGTACCATTTTGGGGGTTCACATGGAGGAGATGGACCCTTTCGACCAGTGGGTTGGTTTTGAGGCCCCTCATATGTTTCCGTAGCAGGACTGACCCTGGGGACATCAACCAGGATGGCAGGGTGGTCCCTGACGTGGACTTCCTGGGGAAGGAGAAAATTCAGAAAGGGTAGCAACCTGATAGTGTGGTGCGCCTCGGGAAGGACCTCCTGTAAGTGAGAACTCTCTGAACTTAAGGGCAAGGAGGATGGCCTTTCACATAGTGAATTTCTCCCTCTCCACCTGGCCGTTTCCTCAGTGGTTATAATTAGTAGTCCTGCTGGTGGCGATACCTCTGGCCAGCAGGTATTAGTGCAGCTCGTCGCTCATGAACGAGGACCCCCAGTTGCTGTGGACATATGACGGGTATCCGAACAAGATGAACAAGTTGCGCAGTGCCCTGTTGACCATGGTCGTGGTCACTTCTGAGCAGGGGATGGCAAAGGGGAAACATGAATACTCATCCATGACCATGAAGAAATGCACGTTGCGGTTCGTGGAGGGAAGGGGGCCCTTGAAGCCCATACTCAGGTGTTGAAAAGACTGTGTAGCTTTTACCAGGTGCGCCTGGTTAGTAGAAGTGCAGATTGCACTCCACGCAGGCCCAGCAGTTCCTAGTCACAACTCAGACATTCCCGATGGAGTATGGCAGATTACGAGATATGATGAAGTGGAAAATTCTTGTGACACTGAGGTGGCAGAGGTCATTGTAGAGAGTTTTGAGCACTGACACATGTCCCTCGGGACAGGGCATCTGAGGGCTCGTTGAGCTTCCCCAGTAACAGTTATAGGTGGAGAGTTTGATCCTCCACCTCAACAGTTTATCATTCTTTATCTTCCCCCTGCTGTTTGTTGTTAAACGTGAATGCCATGGCCCATTGGTCCGTGAGCAAGGTAAAACATCTGCCTGCTAAGTAATACCCTCAGTGCCACACTGCCTCAACTATTGCCTGAACCTCCTCGATGGAGGAATGTCAGACTTTGGGCCCTTGGAGGGTACAGGAGAAGGCCATGGGCCAACCTGCTTGATTAAGACTGGTGGCCAGGTGTATTGGGAAGGGCTGTGGCTGTCATGACAGCACTGCCCCCTACCTAGTCGGAGGACACACCAGCTGCCAATCAAGGTTTGGTTCCGCCCCACCCATTAGTGCACACCTTGCTGTTGGCCACATGTAAATTACTTGTACTCCACTCTCCAGCCTGCCTGGACTTGGCCTTGGGCCATTGGCTGTTGTAATTAGATTAATTCTCCTGCCTCTGAGCTATTGGCCCCCAGTAAACGATGTGGACTTGTCCCTCCAACACTAGAAAGTGCCATGTGCTCTTTGTTCTCCCTTTTTTGCCAGCTTGGGACCACCCTGATTCACTCCAGGCCTAGAAATGTGGAAGGGTGCTGGAGAAACTGTTGGTAAGATGTGCACTGTTAGACGGGAGGGGAGCGTTTAATTAGTGTCCATTGTAGCATAGAGCCGGGCCTGCACTGAGTCGAGGGATGGTGGGGCATCGTAGTGATTTTTCCCTGATCATTGTATGTACCAGTTCATTGTGTGTGTGTGTGTGTGTGTGTGTGTGCTCTGCATCAGTTTCCTTCTGTAAATAAAATCCTTCCCTACATCAAGACTGTGTTCAGAGTCCTTGCCTTTGAGACCTACCAAAACTATTTACTCACTCACAACACTAGGGCAAAATCAGACGCATCACTCTCCACCTCAAATGGGGCAGACTCATCCACTGCATATGTTACGGCCTTAGCGGTGTCTTCTTTTATGTGACAGAAGGTTGCTTGGGCTTCTCTTGTCAGGGGGAAGGATGTGGACTTGATAAGAGGGCGGGCTTTGTCCGCATAATTAGGGACTGTAGAGCGCGTCGAAAGAACCAAAGACTTGTTGATCCAAACCAAGGCTTTTATTAACTAAAAGACTGGAGCATATCACAAGTAGGTCAACCAGTCCAGAATGACCTGGTCTGGCTAGGAGCAATCCATTAAGACCTGCCAGTAGGTGTGGCTATGCTCTCAGCCAGTCAAGGAGATTCGCTCCATGACCCGAGCCAGCCCGGTGTGCGCTGAGTGCAAGCCCCACTTCTTCCATCCGGAGAACACCCATGTCATCAAAGCCACCCGCCCCTTTGAGCGTCTCAGTGTGGACTTCAAGGGGCCCCTACTGTCAACCAACCATAACACCTACATCCTTACGGCCATCGACGAGTACTCCCGCTTCCCGTTCACTGTGCCCTGCTCGGACATGACTGGCTCCTCAGTCATAGAGGCCCTGCACAGCATCTTCGCCATCTTCAGGTACCCCAGTTACATCCCCAGTGACAGGGGGTCCTCGTTTATGAGCGCAGAGCTGCGGCAGTACCTTCTGGAGCGTGGTATTGCTTCAAGCAGGACCACCAGCTATAACCCACGTGGTAATGGGCAAGTCGAAAGAGAGAATGCCACCGTCTGGAAAGCGGTTATGCTTGCCCTCCGGTCCAAAGGTCTCCCCACCTCTTGCTGGCAGGACGTGCTCACTAATGCCCTAAACTCCATCTGCTCCCTCCTATGCACTGCGACTAATGCCATCCCCCAAGAAAGGATGTTCTCTTTCCAGAGGAAATCCGAATCGGGAACGACCATACCGGTGTGGCTCACGGTTCCAGGTCCGGTCCTCAAAGAACAACCCCTTGGTTGACTGAGTGACTCTGCTTCATGCGAACCCGCATTATGCCTACGTTGAGGACACAGTCTCGGTAAGGGACTTAGCCCAAGCCAGATCAGGCGCAGCAGTGCCTTTAACCCAGCCTCCCCCTATTCCTTCTCCCCCAGGTCATGTGCTTGAACAGAGGGACCAGCACCACCCCACCAGCTCAGGCCAGACTGTCAACAACACCATTGGGGAATTGACCAAAGCAGTGGCCGCACCCTACAAGCCTGCCAGCAACATGACTGGCGACCCCAATCCCAGCACCACGGTGGTCACGCTGGATGGTCAGGCTCCCTGACTGGTACAGCCCCTAACCTCCATCTACCCCGGGGTCAGTTCTCAAAGAAGGTGAATGTGATAGTACAGATTCTATCACCAATGTGTATATGTACAGATGGTAGTGTAGGATGACTGTGATTGGCTGAGAGCATAGCCACACCTACTGGCAGGACTTAAAGGATTGCTTCTAGCCAGACCAGGTCATTCTGGACTGGTCGACCTACTTGTGATATGCTCCAGTCAATCACAGTCATCCTACACTACAACCTGTACATATACACATTGTTGTTTGAATCTGTACTATCACAGGGACCCACTGGGCATATAGGAAAATAACCCCAGGCACCTTTTGAGGGCCTTTAGGCTGTGGAGGGAGGTAGAGCTCTAGCAAAGGGCACATGAAGTTGGGTCCAATGACTCCATTCTCCACAACACAGCCAAAGATTGCCAGGCGGGTAGTGCAGAAAACATATTTATCTCTGTTGTAGGTTAGATTGAGTTGTTGGCAGTGTGTAGAATTTCTGGAGGTTGGCGTCATGATCTTCCAGGTCGTGGCTGCAGATTGTGACATTATTCAGGTAGAGGAAAGTGGTGTACTGGTCATTTTGGTCCACTATCTGGTCCATCTCCTGCTGGAATACGGACACACCATCAGTAACACCAAAGGGTACCCTGAGGAAGTGGTAGAGCTGAAGAGCCAGAGAACTGACCACCATGATATGTCCCTGGTAGATTGTTTCCCCTCCCCCCCCAACAATATCCAAAACAGTATACTTATAGTTGAGAGGAACAGTTATAGAGGTGTTCCGCATTGACTCTCTCTTCCCCTACCCTCTCCTAACAGTCACCCAGCTATCTGCCTCTTACCTTTCCTGTAGTTCCTGCCTATCACCCCCCTCTGCCTCCAGAATGATCTGAAATTCATCCAGCTCCATTTTCCTAACTAGGTCTTTAAGGAGCTGCATCTGGATGCAGGGGTAGTCATCAGGGCCAATTGTACTCTCCGAGATTTCCCACATCCTGCATTTGGAACATTCACTGCCCTAGCTAATATACTGTACAATGTAGATATGCACCAAAATTTCTCCTTGCTGCAGCCAAACAATAAAACTGTTAAGTAAAACAATAAAAGTAAACTTAATTGAATTAAAAAAGGCAATAAATACATAAGATAGAAAATAAATATTCACAGTAATCCTAGTGTAAAAAAAAGAGTCGGTCCTTTTTGGTGCATGACCAGAACCAATGAATCATGTAGATCTTGAGACACTGGCAGTAATTGTGATGATTTCACTCTGCTTCAGACTATTGTGCTAACTGTGTTTGAACCATTTTGGAAAACTAAAGGGTGCTTGACAAAGGTTGCCTGTTGTTAATTTAGCTGTTGACTTATGACATGCATACCTGCGTAATATGATATCATAAAATTTTGAAGAGCAGAAATATTGGGATGCTGAAGTCAATAATTTTGTTTTTCTGGATTTCTTTGGAGTAGGCATACTATATCTGCAGAACGTCAAGGTTTGTGATGGCCAATAAATATGATTTGTCTCATAAAACTTTCTTCTACTATCTTTAGCTAAGATCTTACTTGAAGGATAATTTGGGACCCTCTATTGCCCTGTCTGTGTGTAGTGACATGGAGATTCTAATTTGAAAGGGGAATATGTACAAGTTCATCTCTGTGATGTATCTCCTATTCCAAAGTGAGAGCCCGAAGCTCGGTTTACACAAGTCAAGGGATAGGTGGGAGACGGACTTGGCCACTACAATCCATGAGCGGTATTGGTCAGACTTGTGCCTGGACAGCATGACAGCAGTTAATAATGCCAGGTACAGATTGATGCAATACAATTTCCTGCATCAACTCTACCTCACACCACAAAAATTACATCAATCTAAATCAGAAATTTCAGAAATGTGCTTTAGGTGTTGTGGAGATTGGAACCTTTATCCATTCAATCTGGCTGTGTACAAAGGTGAAATCCCTCTGGGAGGACCTAGGGGACATCCTGAAAATAATTATAAAGATGGATTATCCACAGGATCTGGAATTATATCTTCTGGAAAACATTATGGACATGAGTCTTAAACTGTCCAGATACCAAATTCAGTGTGTGAAGGTCACCTTGTCGGTAGCCAGAAGTGTATAGCAGTCATGTGTAAGTCTGACTCCTAGCTAATTATATTGCATGATGGAATACGGAAATGCAGAGTTGTATTCCCCTGGAGAAAATCATGTACAATTTAAAGAGGAAATATGGCACATTTGTTAGGGTGTGGCAATCCTATCTGCAACACATTGGTATGCAGATAAAATTATACCCCTTCTGAATAAAAGAAATGCAACAATCCGTTCCAATAATGAAATGATTGAGATCAATGAAGTGAGATGTGGCGTAGATAACCTGCTCTTGTATTTTTTTCCTTATCTCTTTTATTTTATGTTTCTTTAGATTTTTCTAAATTCCATTAAGAGTTTGTGACTTTACTGATATTTGGTTCTTTGTATTTGTTTAGTTTATATAGTCTTTTCTTTGTCGTATTAGGGTACAAGGGGGTAGGGAAAAATAGACTTTGTATGTTATATACTATTGTTGAAAGAGATTGTATTGTTCATTTGGATTTGTATGAGTCTTTGAAAATCAAAAACAAAATATTTAAAATAAAGTTTGTGATATCCTCCTGAATGCTGCACAATTTCACCATCAAATTGGTTCTACTCTATTGTCAGTGAAAAATTGAGCATCAGAAGAACAAAAGCATGAAGCAAAGGCTGATTAAAACCCTTTTTGCATCAATTTGTTGTAATGAACTTATCCAAGAACGAAATTAGGAACTCCGTATACAATTCTTCCTTTATTTATATTTCTCTCTGTGCTGACACTTTGTCAAAATTATAAGAGAAAAATCATTACAAAACAAACCATCATATTGCGTATAATAGGCAACCCATCACACTTATATATTCCCTTTGTGTGGATTTTTCATGTACATTTGCCTGAACTGCCCTCACTACACAGAGCTGCCCTCCATTCATTAATCTGATTGTCAATATCTGCTGACTTTTATTGGAAGAGACCAGTAGAGTGCTTTTAGAATGCCCTTGAACAGCTGAATCTTGATGGCCTGAAATTCCCTTATCGTTGTAGAATTAGAGGTTGCCGAGGCACTGGTTGACAGACAGCAGTAGAGTAACAAAACAAATTATGAGAGGAAAAATAAATTATATCTTTCTGAAAGAAATCAGCAAGTTCATGGTCCATGAACTTTCTTTGAAAGCAATCCTAACAATTAATCACAATATTACTGCCACTGCACTTTTTGTTAATGTTACATTCTGAAACTATATGCAGATTTTAAATTCATTTTACATGGGGTTAGTTTCTTCATTTAGCCATAGAACACTACAGTACAGAAATGGCCCTTTGGCCCTTCTCATCTGTGTCAAACTTCTTTGCCTAGTCGTACTGACCTGCATCAAGACCATATCCCTCTAAACTCCTTCCATGCATGTACCTGTCCACATTTTTCTTAAATGTCAAAATTAATTCTACATTATCAATTCAGTTGACTATTCAGTTCCACCACTCTCTGTTTGAAGAAGTTTCCCTTAATGTTCCCTTTAAACTTATTGCCTTTCACTCTTAAGCCATGTTCTCCAGCTTTTATCTCATCTAACTTCAGTGAAAAAAACTTGCTTGCATTTACTTTTATCTATACCCATCATAATTTTGTGTCTTCTTTGGCTTGGCTTCGCGGACGAAGATTTATGGAGGGGGTAAAAAGTCCACGTCAGCTGCAGGCTCGTTTGTGGCTGACCAGTCCGATGCGGGACAGGCAGACACGATTGCAGCGGTTGCAAGGGAAAATTGGTTGGTTGGGGTTGGGTGTTGGGTTTTTCCTCCTTTGCCTTTTGTCAGTGAGGTGGGCTCTGCGGTCTTCTTCAAAGGAGGCTGCTGCCCGCCAAACTGTGAGGCGCCAAGATGCACGGTTTGAGGCGTTATCAGCCCACTGGCGGTGGTCAATGTGGCAGGCACCAAGAGATTTCTTTAGGCAGTCCTTGTACCTTTTCTTTGGTGCACCTCTGTCACGGTGGCCAGTGGAGAGCTCGCCATATAATACGATCTTGGGAAGGCGATGGTCCTCCATTCTGGAGACGTGACCCATCCAGCGCAGCTGGATCTTCAGCAGCGTGGACTCGATGCTGTCGACCTCTGCCATCTCGAGTACCTCGACGTTAGGGGTGTGAGCGCTCCAATGGATGTTGAGGATGGAGCGGAGACAACGCTGGTGGAAGCGTTCTAGGAGCCGTAGGTGGTGCCGGTAGAGGACCCATGATTCGGAGCCGAACAGGAGTGTGGGTATGACAACGGCTCTGTATACGCTTATCTTTGTGAGGTTTTTCAGTTGGTTGTTTTTCCAGACTCTTTTGTGTAGTCTTCCAAAGGCGCTATCGGTTTTCGTGGTTTTGTTGTGTACCTCTATTACATCTCCCCTCATTCTTCTGTGCTCCAGGGAATAATGTCCTAGCCTGTTTAACCTTTCCCTATAACTCAGTCCTTCATGTCCTAGCAACATCTTTGTAAATCTTCTCTGCACTCTTTCAATCTTATTGATATCTTTCCTGTGACCAAAACTGCACATAATACTCCAAATTTGGCCTCACCAATGTCTTGTACAACTTCAGCATAACATCCCAACTGCAATACTCAATGCTTTAATTTATGAAAGCCAGTGTGTCAAAAGCTCTCTTTACCAACTTATCTATCTATAATCCCACTTTCAGGGAATTATCTATCTGTGATCCCAGATCCCTGTTTTACCACACGCCTACTCCTGCACCCTACTATTTAGAGTCTTACCTTGGTTTGTCCTTCCAAAGTGCAGCACCTCATATTTGTCTGCATTAAATTCCATCTGTAATTTTGCAGCCCATATTTCCAGTTCTTAACTACTTCCGATGAGAACTGGGTTTTTTTTTGTTCTCTTGATTTTCCCTTCCTGAAGTCCACAATCAACCACTGTGTACACGGAGTTCTTTTAAGAGTTTACTACTTTCATGTAGTATAGCCAAGGTGTAATTTTTAGGCCCTATGGATATTATTCTGCTGTTGTTTTGCAAATTAATACAGTTACGAAATTCAGTAGCAAGATGGCCTACTGTCTGTAGTCACTTCAATAAACATAAATTAATAATACATCATAGTCCCTGACTTTTTTTACAGAGTTTATCAGATTTAGTCCCATGAAAATACATCTGGGAATTTTTGCCGTATCCAAGGCTTCTTGTGGAAACATAAAGTACAAAAGTACGAGTAAATCCTAATCTTTATGAATCATTAATTGTGCCTCAGCCAGTTACTATAATTGTGTTGTTCTGCATTTTCAGCACAATTGAAAATTAATTTGTATAATTAATGTGAAAGGAATAAGTTAGATGTGATATTCTTCATGTGAATGACAAATATATGACAGACACTGATAGGCTTGCACAATGATGTCAAACTATGTGCAATACTTGTTTTGACATGACATACACAGAGTTTGCCTAGAGCCTCCTACACAAGCAATGCCGTAGTTTACTTTAAGTTTTTATTCTTAGTTTTAGCTCTCACATTTAAATTTTGTTGTGCTAATGTAAAATGTCACCCCTGTTTCTTGACTGGGAAATTACACTCAACTTTGAGTGCATCTTTTCAGACACTTTACAATTTCAAGGCTACCTTTTTAACTTAAAAAAAATAATTTTGTGTAATTATAATTTTTTATAAGAAATATACAGTCCAGATATATTATTTTGACCAGAGAAGTCAATCCTTGGAATGAGACCCATGGAAGGAGATGCAGTGCTGAAAGATTTTTTTTAAAATTTGATTCATAAATGACTGCATCATTCTCCAGATGTTGATTTATGTGGAAAACCTACATCATTCAATTAAAAACAATTGCTATGAGTCACCTCTCCAATCTAACATTCCTTGCTTCTGCAACTTACACATTGCCCATTTTCAAATATTTGTCTCCAATCATCTTGGACCATCTTGTCATTAGTCAAGTTCAAGTTTATTTATCATCCAAATGTACCAGTATAACCTGACAAAAGAGCGTTCTTTAGTCCACACTGCAAAACTGTGCAAGCTGGTACTGACATATCACACTTAGAGATAAGCTCAGTATATTACAAATAAATATGATCAATAAATACTGGAGTCTTGGTGAGTTGTTTTAGCAACTCAGCACTCATTTAGATGATGACTCACTGCCCATGGGAAGAAGCTGTTCCTCAGTCCAGTGGTTCTGTCTCTAATACTTCTGTATGTCTTTCTCAATGGAAGTAGCTGGAAGATGCTGCATGTGAGGTTGTAAGGGTCCTCATTAATTTTACAAGCTCTCTTTAAACAACGATCCCAGTAAATCACAACTGTGGGGGTTGGGATGGGGTGGGGGGGGGGGCAAAATCCTCGTGATCCTCTCTGCCGCTCTTGTGATTCTGTGGATTTTGTCAATCCAATGCTCTACCTCAACCATATCATACTGTAATGCAGCTGGCCAGGACGCTCTCAATCGAGTACCTGTAGAAAGTTGACAGGACGGTTTCTGGTTGCCTTGCCCACCTCAGTCTTCTCAGAAAATGTAGTCATTGTTGCACCTTCCTGATGAGTGAGATGCTTTGTGTCCAGGATAGGTCACTTCTCAAGTAGATGCTGAGGAAATTGGTACTTCCTACGCTCTCCACTACTGAGCTATTAATGTTCAGTGAAGGGTGGTCGACCCTGATCTTCCTGAAGTCCACAATCATCTCCTTCATCTTGCCCACGTTGAGACTTAGGTTGTTATTCTCTCATCATTTCATGAGAATTTCCACCTCTTCTATGAAGTGCAATTTGTTGCTGATGAGGTCAACTACTGTCATGTCATCTGCAAACGATAACTGTTAGAGCTGGAACTGGTGTTGCAGTTGTGAGTCAATAGTGTGAACAGACTGGGCTGAGCACACAGCCCTGAGATGTGCCTGTACTCAGCGTGATGGTGCTCTGCTGCCAACCCAGACAGACTGCAGACTTTCTATTCGGAAGTCCAGAATCCAGTTACAGAGAGGTATGTTGAGTACCAATGAGGACAGCTTCTCCACCAGCCTCTGATATATGATTGTATTAAATGCCAAGCTAAAGTAAATGAACAGCAGCCTGGCATATCATTCTCCAGGTGAGTCAGGTCAGAGTGGAGGGACAAAGCTATAACATCATCAATGGAAATATTTTGTCTTTTTTAAAAAACTTTATTTGAAAGATCATTAGTAATAATACAGCATACATTCCATAAAGACTATATATATATATATATATATATATGTGTGTGTGTGTGTGTGTGTGTGTGTGTGTGTGTGTGTGTGTGTATATATACCAAAGAAGAGGTACAAGGACTGCCTAAAGAAATCTCTTGGTGCCTGCCACATTGACCACCGCCATTGGGCTGATATCGCCTCAAACCGTGCATCTTGGCGTCTCACAGTTCGGCGGGCAGCAACCTCCTTTGAAGAAGA
This sequence comes from Narcine bancroftii, assembly GCF_036971445.1. NCBI lineage: Eukaryota > Metazoa > Chordata > Chondrichthyes > Torpediniformes > Narcinidae > Narcine > Narcine bancroftii. Next base: position 223,171,151 of record NC_091473.1, on the reverse strand, counting down.
CTGCAGAGCCCACCTCACTGACAAAAGACAAAGGAGGAAAAACCCAACACCCAACCCCAACCAACCAATTTTCCCTTGCAACTGCTGCAACCATGTCTGCCTGTCCCGCATCGGACTTGTCAGCCACAAAAAAAAAATATATATATATATATATATGTGTGTGTGTGTGTGTGTGTGTGTGTGTGTGTGTATGTATGTGTATATATATATATATATAAAAAATATAAGTCCCCACCCACCCTCCAACCCTATCAGCCAGCTCTCTTAAGGAGAGCCAAAAATATATAAACAGAAACTAAGAATATATAATAAATCAAAATACATCTAAATGCATATATTCCAAATATGGTAACCACTTATTAACAAAAAAAGAATAATTATCATGCAGATTATATGTAATTTTTTCCATAACAATACAAGGTTTCAATTCATTATGCCACCATGTTATATTAATCACTATGTTATCTTTCCATGTACTTGCTACACATTTTCGAGCTACAGACAATGCTAAAAGCGTACAAATGCAATTTGAAATTTATCCAACCCTTATCCCTTTAAAGGAATCATATAACCCATTAAAAAATAGATGGATCTAGTAGTAACTTAAGGTCATATAATTTTTCCAAAGTTAACCTAATTTCTTGCCAAAATGGTTGGACATGAACACAAGACCAAACAGCATGTTTAAAAAAAAAAGTACCAGTACATGCACCACAACAGAAGTCCGAATTACTAAAACCATATTTTTTCAATTTCTCTGGGGTTAAATACAACTGATGTAAAAAGTTATAATTAACCATTCCATACTGCACATTCGACAATTTAGTAACACTATCATGACTCATCTGCCCAATAGTCTTCAGGAAAAAGAAAGGCTAAATCATTTTCCCATTTAAGCTTAGACTTCTCCCATTCCTGTTTATCCATATTATCTTGTAACAGAAATATAACCCTTTTTTGGTATAGAAGAAATCAAAGACTCAAATTCTGTCAATACAGGTAAAATCATCTCTCTACCATACATATCTTTCACCAAAGCTTGAAGTTGATAATAAACAAACAAAGAATTTTCAGCAATATCAAAACGCTCTTTCAAATGATTGAAAGAAAGAAACTGTCTTTCTACAAAACAATCCTGTAACATCTTTATACCTTTAGAATCCCAACTCTTTAAATGATTATTAAACATTGAAAAAGGAATAAGCTGATTGTTATATAATGGGGTTAAAATTGTCAATTTACCTTTTGATCCTAAAATCTTATTTTATTTTAGTCCATACCTTTAATAGATGTTTTAATATTGGCACATTATATTCCCGCAACAAATTTATTTCCATCAAAATATAAATTGATGCATCTCAACTTCAGAAATACAAGACATCTCAACTTTAGCCCAACTCAGGGGTTGGTCCAAATCCATCAGTCTACTAATAAATTTCATCAGGGCTGCTTCATAATCATTTTGAAAATGTGATAATTGAAGCCCACCTAACGCATACTTCCAAGTAAGTTTATATAATGCTACCCGTGGTAGCATTTACCTTTCCATAAAAATTCTTTCATAACTTTATTTAAATCCTGAAAAATCCCTTTGAAAGAGAACATGGTATTGATTGAAATAAATATTGAATTCGAGGTAAAATATTCATCTTAATACCATTAACTCACCCAATTAAAGTTAATGGGAGATCTTTCCACTTAATTAAATTTGCTTTAATCTTTTTTAATAAAGGAACATAATTTAACTTATATAAAGATTGATAATCAACATTGACAATTATTCCTAAATATTTAATTTTATCAGATCATTTCAATGTAATAATATTTTTATATTCTGAATAATCTCCTTCTCCAACTGGCAAAATTTCACTCTTATCCCAATTGACCTTGTATCCAGATAATGTTCTTTATTGTAATAAACATTCTCACAAATGCGGCAATGATTCTTCTGGATTTGTCAAATATATCAAAACATCATCTGCAAATAGATTAATCTTATACTCTTCATCACTAACTCTCATCCCTCTTATCTGTTCATTCTGTCTTATTGTTTGAGCTAATGGTTCAATAGCCAATGCAAACAGGGCTGGTGACAATGGACACCCTTGTTGTGTTGAACGTGTCAATTTAAACGGTAATGAAACTTGACCATTTGTCACCACCCTGGCAATTGGATTTGTATATAAAGCTTTAACCCAACCAATAAAAAAGGGCCAAATTTAAACTTTTCCAACACCTTAAATAAAGAATCCCATTCAACCCTGTCAGAAGCTTTTTCGGCGTTAAGCGCAACTACCATTGGATGGTTGGGCTGCTGTCGATATGCATTGACCAAAGTAATTAATTGAAAAATATTATCTGAAGCATTTCTATTCTTAATAAAACCTGTTTGATCAATATGTATTAATTTAGGTAAATACTTGGCAAGTCGATTTGCTAACACTTTCGCTATGATTTTATAATCTACTTTCAGTAAAGAAATAGGTCTATATGAAGACACTTTCAACAGGTCTCTTATCTTTTTTCGGAATTACAGTAATTAAAGCACTAAATGTTCTGTCTGCAGATGAATTAAAATTGGTGTCTCTGGGAGATGCCTTTGATATTTTCAATTAGCCAATGCTTGAAGCATTTCATAATGGCAGAGGTTAGTACCACTGGGCCGTAGTCATTGAGGCCTCGTACCATTGCCCTCTTTGGTACCAGGATGATGGTGGCTGCCTTGAAACCTTCACAGATGATGGACTGCTCCAATGATGTGTTGAAGATGTCCCTAAGGACCTCTGTCTGTTATTCTGCTCAGTCCTTCAGTATTTAACCAGGTATGTTGTCTGGTCTTGCTGCCTTGTGTGGATTCACCTTGGATAGGATTCTCCTCACCTCAGCCACAACTATGCAAGGGTCCTGGTCTTCAGGGGGAGATAGAGCTTTTTTTAGCCTCATCCTATTCTTATTGTTGAACCATGTGTAGATGTTCCACTTGTCTAGAAGAGAGGCGTCGTTATCGTTGACTTGCAAGGTTTTCTTGTAATCTGTTATTGATTTGATATCTTTCCATATGCGCCTCATGTTGCTGGTGTGGCACAGGTGACTATGGATCTTCTGTGTGTCCCCATGATTTGCCTTCCAAATTGCATGGGAGAGTTTAGCCCTGGCTGATCTTGTCTCCTATCCAAAAGCCTGCATCCAGACCTAATCCTACCAATCCATTTGATATTGATGAGCAACAGCTATCCAACATTAAAATAAATCATACACAAGGATTTTCCAATCCCCAAAGTGAAATCCAAGATCTGGGGATCTTAAGATTTTCAAGGCAACCTCCAGTGGTGACAGACCTTATTGCTGCATAGTTACTGTAACCTGGACATTCAAATTCTCTGACATTAATATTACCACTCCTAATGAGATATGATAAGCAGAAGATAGCCAGCTGAAAACACAAGGCATATTCTTCTGGAAGAAAAAACAAAAGAGGAGTACTTTCTTTATTGGATGTTGAGTTTGATTCAACAGTAAAATCTTAGGAATTTTTCACTTGTATGTTAGCAAGCATCTCATAATCCTCTGAGTTACTTTAATTAGATCATTACAAGTTGGTGAATAAAACCCACCTCTTGAAGTTACAGATGAGGCCACGGAAGATTTCAATTCAGACCTTGAGAAAAGTCTGACCACATTCCACAGGGACACTACTGATTTTCCCAGGAGACCTAATATCAGATCTGGAAAGAATGTAAATCTTGGAAAAGTATAGTCAGGAAGGAAGGACGAAGACAAGCTAACTTGAGCAGCGTCGTCCTAACAAATGCTTGCAAAATGATCTTGTAATAACTAACGTCATGTTTTGACAGACAGATAAACATAATACTTTACGGTAAGATGAAAGGCACTTATCCATTACAAGCACATTACAAATTAAAGTAGAAGATAATTTGCAGAATTGTTTGTTTTGACCTACATGAAGAAGAGCTAAGAGAAAGGTTGACAGATTGAAAGACGGTGAATTCTACAGATAAGTCATTTAAGCTAAAGTATAATTCACTGAGGAATATTGGGTGAAGATAAAAGTGAAAAAAATCAAAATACCAAAATATTATAAAAATAGAAAATGTTTGAAGATCTCAGCAGGTCAAGTTGCTTCTATGGAAGAAGAAACAATTAACATTTCAAGTTGAAGATACTTCATCAGAACTGATAAAGATAGAAAACAATTTGGTTTAGATAGGAGAGAAGATGGGCGAGGGCAATGGTCGGAACAAAGTAAATTTCAATGATAGGGTGAAATAATGTAACTCTAAAGAAGTTAATCTCTTTTATCTGTAGAATATGTATTGCAATATAGTCTGGTCCACTGAGACATGACCAGCAGGCCAGAATATATGAATGAAAGCAAAGAAAAAAACAAGTAAAAAAATGGCCAATCCTGATGCAAAATGAAAGAAAGAACAAGTTGTCAAAAATTGGAAAGTTTGTTATTAAGTTCCACAGACTGCAAATTGCCCAATGTGATGTTCCTCAATCTTGTCTTAGATCTCCTTGTAACAGAGCAGGAGGCCACAGAGAGAAAAGTTAGAGTAAACTAAAGATGCAGACAATCAGAAGCTTGGGTTCATTCAGTGCACAGGAGCACTGCAAAGCAATTGCCAAATCTACATTTGGTTTCTCCAATGTAAAGGAGGTCAGATTGCAATTTATTTGTATTTTGTATTAAATCTCATTGAATGTTCACCATTTAATAAATAGTAGAGTAAGATATCACCAATGGATTATTCATTTGTTGCTCATGGGTATACACTGCCATAAAATATTTGCATTTTTATAATGATATGATGACCCCTTTTAGAGCCTATCAGAAAATTCTGAGTTCTAAGTAAGGTAACAGTGAACCAAATTCTATTGGCATAAAAATCAAAAGGTGCAATCTTTACAAATTCACTTTAATATTGTCATCCATTTCAAGCTTAGATGATGCAATCATTAAATATCTTGGCCAATATTTTTTGTATTATCAAGCTAAATCTAGTTACAGTTGTGGCAGAGTACCTGGCCAAATATTAAAAATCTGTTCTGACCAGCTTACCAACATATTCACAGATAACTTCAACATCTCGCTCCAGCAGGACTTGATACCCACCTGTTTCAAACAGGTGTCGATTGTATCAGTGCCGAAGAACCTTTAGTTTACTCTAACCTACCTAAATGACTATTGACCAGTGGCACTCACAACAGATGATGAAGTGTTTTGAAAGGCTCGTGTTGAAGCATATCAGCTTTTGTTTGAGCACTGACATGGATTCGTTCCAATTCGCCTATCCTAGTAACAAGTTTACAGAGGATGCCATCTCACTGTCTTGACACAAAACCCTGGAATATCTGGACAACAATGATGCATACATCAGGATGTTCTTTATTGACTAGTGTATGGTGGAAAGTTTGCTAACTGGCTGCATCATGGTTTGGTACGATAAATCTCTGCAAAAGGTAGTGGACACAGCCCAGGACGTCACAGGCAAAACCCTCTCCACCATCGAGAACATTGACAAGGAATGCTGACGCCAGAGAACAACAGCAATCATCAAGGATCTGCATCACCCAGCTCACACTCTGTTCTTGCTGCTCCAATCAGAAAAGAGGTGCAGGTGCCACAAAACTCGTACCACCAGATTCAGGAACAGCTGCTACCTACCCTTCTATCATCAGACTCCTCAGGGACTCATTTAAGGACTCATACTTTTGCATTTTATTGGGTTTTTTACTCTCTGTATTGCACAGCCAGTTTGTTTACATTTCTTTACTTGTGTTTATCATGTACAGTTTTTTTTGCACTACCAATAAGTGGTAATTCTGCCTTACCCACAGGAAAAAAAATCTCAGGGTTGTATGTGATGTCATGTATGTACTCTGACAATAAATCTGAAATCTATTTTGTTGCAGTAAAAGAAGAAACTGAACAAAGAGAACAGCTTAAGAATAAATATCAACATCAACTGAATGATAAAGAGAATGAGGTATTTTAGTACATGCACTATATACCTTAAAAAGAATTTTCTTATGTTCACAACTTGAAAAGAAGGCTTGATTTGATTTGCATCAAGTAAGCTCTATGATTAGAAGTCTCTGTAATAAATAAATAGTTATAATCAAGTAAATATTGGAAAACCCTAGGAGTCTGTCCAGAATCCACTCTGCGACCATCCTGACAATATCTGATTAACTCTTCTGAGAATATGTAGTATGACTTTAAAGTGGCATAAATTATTAAGTTACACTGGTCTATCATATTTGGTTCTCCAAAATGGATACTCTTTCTGGTCCTTAATCTTTTTGTTTTGGCAGTTTATATGAGTTCAGTATTGTTTCTCACTTTTTCATATTGTATGGTTTAGTGTTTTTGTACTTTATTTTTTAAATTTACTTCTTGCAATTTTATATTTTCTATTTATCATATGGAAGCACTTTTTAAAAAAAAGTGAACAATTATTTTTATTTGCAAAATCCTCCTTCCTTCAAAAGGTTTAAAAGTGAATTTTCAAAAGAACAAATATAAAATGTACTTCCATGTCAGATAGTCTACATGGATACATTATTACACAACTGTATACAATACTCACTGACACCCAACAAAACCTTTAAATTACATGAATGTAATAACAAAGGTTGTTTATGTCCACTCTTTGGAGAGTAAAAATAAATGACAGCTCATCATATAACTAGTTTGTTATAATGACAGTTAACAGCTTTTAGTGGTACTTTAGTACTATGTCATGAGATCTGGTCGTGATGCATGACAAAAATGGGCCTGTGTAAAGCATTTCACCTTCAGCACATATTGTTTCAGTGGTAATATAGATGGGACAGGTCATGCTTTACTTTGTCACTTGTCAAGAGGCTTCATTTTGTCCTATCATATTGCACAAGAACATAAAAAATAATAGCATGTATAAGCCATCTGACCATTAAACTTGCTCCACCATTCAATAAAATCAAGGCTGATCTAGCTTTGCACTCAGTTCCTCCACCTGCCTTTTCCCCACAAACCTTAATGCTACTATGAAAAAAAATCTAGCTAACTATGTCTTAAATATATTTAATGAGGTAGCCTCTACTGCTTCCTTGGGCAGAGAATTCCGCAGATTCACTACTCTCTGGGAAAAGTAGTTCCTCCTCATCTCCATGCTAAATCAATTCTGAATCTTGAGGCTATGCCTCCAAGTTCTAGTCTCATCAGCCTGTGGAAACACCTTTCCTACCTCTATTTTATCTATCCCTTTCATAATTTAATATGTTTCTATGATCCCCTCTCAGAGGTTGGTCATGGCCAGAATGAACTTGCACCCAAGTAAAGATCTGGATCCACTGTGATTCCCATCACAATCACTCCACAGCCTACTTTTATGTCAAAGTCACTGAGGTACTTTTTACGCGAGTGCATTGTACTGCTAGATGATTCTGTCAGCCTTAAAGAAGGCCAAGTTCAGCATTGTTTGTCAAGGCATTAACAGATTTTACCTGTTTTGGATTTGCACTTTCTGGACTGGTAATATTGACTACATTCTGCCATTTAGCGAGATTTTACTTGGGCTCACTCCCAGGCCCTTTTCATCAGCTCATTTATACCTGCTATCTCACTACTTACAGATCCCTGCTCTTTTTCAACCACTAAAGAATGTACAATCTCAGTGTCTGCCCTCATGGTAGCAAATATAAATTCAAATGATGGTTTTGTTTCCTTGACATCTTGTCCCATTTCTCCATGAGTGGAATGTTGAGTTCTTATGCATTTGAAGTGTAAAAGGGGGTAGAATGGATTTTGCTAGGGAAAGAGAAGGTAGTAAATTGTGGGATAATGCAAAACTGGTCTGAGAAAAAGTGAATTAGGTAGGTAGCCCAATTTGTCTTCCCTTCAACTCCGCCAATTGCCTTGGCCTAATTGACATCCATTTCCATAACAGTCAACACTGACTCATTCATCAGGATTAAAAAACTTTCAAACATAATTGTTCTCCCATTCCTTATTGCTGCCTCGGCAGCGAAATCTCTGACAAGAAAATTTTTTTTCGATGATTGGGCTGTAAGATATGTGTCATACAAATATACTTCAAATATCCCTGCAAGTAAAAACCCATAAAAACACTACTTACATTATGCTTTATACAAAATGCAAAGTGAGAACATTTGTTCAAATAAATTTTGAAACAATATTAGTGTATCCACATTTTTTACAATGAAATGGTTTAATAATTGTACTTAAAACTATCAATTTCAAGGTACAACGGTTCCAAAGGCAGTATAAACAAAAAGACACTGAGCTTCATGAAACATGGATTAATCTGAAGGAGTCCAAAATCAAATGTGATCAGCTAGAGGAAGCAACCAGTAAGCAATTTTACTTACTATGATTCCATCTAAATTAAATTCTCAATGCATTCTGGATATGGAGTGGATAAGGTAAAGGAATATCAAGGGACCAAATTGGAATTTTGTGTATCTGTGAAATCTAGAACATGCCTATTATTCAGAGTTAAGAGATGCATATCATTTTGCTAGCATATAGAGGAGCCATAAACTGATAAATTAATGTGGTCTCTTTACATTGGAGAAACCAAATGCAGAGAGGATGATTTTTCCACCAGAACATCTGTGTTCAGTCCACAGAAGTGGACTCATGGTAGCAAATATAAATTCAAATATAAATTCAAATTCTGGATGAGTGCAATTTAATTCTGCATACAATTCCTGGCTGACCTATCTGTCTTTGGCCTCATCCACTATTATAACAATACCCAGAGGAAACATGAGGAACATCTCATCTTCCGTCTGGAAACATTGCAACTTTGTGAAATCAATATTGAATGCTCCAACTTTAGGTAATTCTGATTGTTTGACAGTATTGAAACTGTTCAGCTATGTTAGTTTATTACAGGTAGTATTACTTGGCCTGATGGGGTTGTCACAAAATCCTGTCTTTTGCAATATATTACACAGTCAAAGAAATATAATGCACTTCTGTCATATTAAAACTATTTGTCTTATCAAAGATATTCCTTTCTTCCTTCCAAACTTCCCACTCCTTCTATGCTACTGAAGCAAACTAGTTTCTTTATTTCCCAGATCTAACAAATGGCTTCGATCTAAAACATTAGAACTGTTTCTCTGACCACAGTTTCTGTTTGATTTACATTTTCTGTTTTTATTTAACTTTCCAGTGTCCACATGTTTTGATCTTTTTAGAATTGCTACAGTCACTTGTCACTCACTTATCCCATGTGCTCATCTAAAATTTGGAGACTCCCTGTGAATACATGAGCTGCTCTGTCTGAGAAATTTGCATGAAAAGCACAACCATATTTTAAACAGTGATAGACCTGAACATGTCTCTCTGAGTGAGACATGGCAAGTTGGGATAGGTAGTTCAAAATGCTGGCAGCACTCAGCAGTTATGCAGCATCAGTGGGAAGAGAGTCGACATTTTGGATCAAGGACCTTTCATCAGAAGATAGTGACCAAGCACTACTTTGGAGAGTTTAAACTAGAATGGCAGGGGTGGTAAATGTTATGACTAAAACAGGCCTCAATGATTTACCGCCCTCTGGCATTGACTTATGCCATCATGAAATGCTTCGATCATCTGGACCCATTTCAATTTGCCTATAGAAAAAAATTGTTCTACAGACGATGCTATAGCCTTGTCACTTCACTCTGTCCTGGCCCACCTGGAGAACGACGACTCATGCACCAGGCTTTTGTTCATTGATTTCAGCTTGCCGTTTAATACAATTATTCTCCAGAGGCTGGTGGAAAAGCTGTCCTCGCTGGGACTCAACACCCTTCTCTGTGATTGGATCCTGGACTTCCTAAAGGAAGGACCACAGTCACTGTAGCAGAATATTGAGCACTGTCACACTTAGCATTGTTGCACCTCAGGGCTGTGTGCTCAACTTGCTCCTGTTCACATTGCTGACCTACAACTGCATCACCAGATCCAGTTCCAGCAGTGTCATCAAGTTTGCAGAATTCACAATAGTAGATGGCCTCATCAGCAGTATTGATGAGTTGCACTACAGAGAAGAGGTGAAAAATGTCATGAAGTGGTGCAAGAGTTACAACCTAAGTCTCTATGTGGACAAGATGAAAGAGATAATCGTAGACTTCTGAAGGACCAGGAATTACCACTCTCCACTACTCTGCAGTAGAGAGAGTGAAGAGCATTAAGTTTCTTGGAGTTCACTTAACTAGTCACCTATTGTGGAATCTCGACATCTCCTTACCTGTCAGGAATGCACAACAGCGACTGCACTTCCTTCGAAGACTGAAGCAGGCAAAGCTATCAACTACCATTATGCCAAGAGTATCCTGGTACGATTGCTACAGAGAAATGGATTGGAGGTCAACCCACAAGACCATAAGAGTGGCAGAGAGGATTAATGGAGTCTCCCTCCCTCCCATCGATGTGATCTAGCAGGATTGTTGTTTGAAGAGGGAGTACAAAATCGTTGAGAACCCCTTCCATCCTGCACACAGCATCTTTCAGCTGCTTCTGTTGGGGAAGAGTTACAAGATTATATACAAGATTGTATATTTAAAATACTTGTCCTGCATATGTATTGTTTGTCTCCATGTGTGTCATGTTTGGTTGTGTGTTTTTCACCAAGGACCAGAGAATGCTGTTTTGTCGGGTTGTACTTTTACAATCAGATGACAATAAACTTGTCCTGACTTGAGTGTTCCTTTCAATGCAAGGAGTATTATGAATAAAGCAGATCAATTTACATGCAGTTATAGCCATTACAGAGATTTGGTTGTGAGAAGGACAAGACTGGCAACTTTACATCCTGGGCCCTGATGTTTCTGTAATGATAGAAAGGGAGGTAAAAGAGATGTAAGGTTGCATTACTAATCAGGAAGAATGTTACAGCTTCACTCAGAGAAGGCGCATTATGGAAAGATTAAAAAGCCACAGGATTGTCACTGTGAGTGAGTTTCATCTAGAGTTTCCTGATGCAAAAGGTTTATGTTATGAGCTCAGAGGACCCCAATTGCTTTTAATTATCTTTAGACATGAAAACAGAATCACACTTTAACTTAACTAACCTAACTTAACCCGCTTCTAATTCTAAGTGCACGTGTATGTAATATGTGTGTGTAAGTTCAGAAAAGTTCTTTGGTTCACAGTCCTATCTCACTTCTCATTCCTCCAAGTTCACTGGTTGCAGGTAATTCTTATACTGTGCACAGAATTTAACATTTATAAAGTTCACCAGGCTTTAGTGCTTGAAAGGTAAATGGTTACCACTCAGGAAGGTTCTTGTCAGTTTTCAGAGAGAGATTTGTTGTTCCAGGACATCCACAACTGATGTACTTCCATCAGCCACTTCAGTGTCTTGCTGATGAAACTTGCCAGATGATAACCTCTTTCTTTCAGGTCATCACAGAGTTCCTTTTTGTTTTTCTTATTCCAAGTAAAACATTAGACAGCCAGTCCTCTCCTCTTGCATGAACCACAAAGGCTTTGACCAGGCCGTTTTCCAAATGGGGCTTTCCACAAGCTTGCCAGCTGCTCCTGTTCCAGTTTCTGCTGGCTGTAACACTGTAGAATTGGTCTGTGTGTGTGTGTGTGTGTCTCTCTCTCTCTCTCTCTCTCTCACTCACTCACTCACACACACACACACACACACACACACACACACACACACACACACAAAGCCTATTTGACTCTGCTTGCACATGACCCTCTAAGAACATCTCCAGACAATCTGCTGCTCCAACAAGATCTTTCATCTGTTACCTTTTGTAAACAATCCATTAGTGAAGTCTCTTGAGCACTATCCAAAGCTCTTGCAAAAGCTGTGGAGCCGATATGTCTAGCATTAGCAGAGCTCCGGTATTTCAAATAAGATCTGTTTGAAAATGTTTGTATGTAACCTTCTCTAATAAACCTTCCCAATTTATTTCCCAAAAATATATCCATTTACTCTGTCACACTTAGATGAAACAGAATTTATTCACTGCTTACAAGAGGATTTTTTGAAACAATGTGTGGTTAGTTCAACTTGAGGAGTGGGACCATACGGGATATTGGAGCTATTTTAGAACAAGCTGATCACATTTCATGAACATCAAGTTCCAACAAGGAGAAAGATGACAATCTAAGGCAACGTTGATAACAAGAGAGGTTTGAACTTAGTCAAAAAGTGAAAGGAAGTGAATATTAGTTGTAAGAAACTAAATTCAGAGAGAGCCTTTGAAGAATATAAAAATACAGGAAAGAGTTCAAGCAAACAGTTAAGAAGGTCAAAAAAGGTAACAAAATGGCATTTTATATTTTCATTAAAAATAAGAGGGTATCCAAGAGAGAGTTGGCCACACAAGGATAAAGGAGGGAATTAATGCTTGGAATCAAAGGACTAATGCTAAACAAATACTTTGCATTGCTAAAGCTTTGGAGCTTTTCAAAATCAAGAGGTCAAGCTAGATAATTTGAAGAGTATTAATTTGAATAGGTCAGGAAGGCCTGATGGGATATATCTGACAAGAGAGGAGATTGCTTGCGCCTTGACAAAGATTTGTAGCCAGAAGGAGTCACGTGATGGAGTAGTGGCCGGACAGTGAACTCCAGCCCTCTCCAGAAAAGTCGGGAAAAACAAAGGAAAACACAAAGGCACAGAAATAAAAGTGAAAAAAAAGTGAGTATAAAGGTGGAAAGAAGATGGCGACAAAAAAAGAAAAATCGAAAGCAACGGTAAGAAGAGAGGAAGAGAAGACAACGGAGGAAGGTGAAGGCCTTACCTGTTCGAAGAGGCCCACGGAGGAGAGAGAAACCCGCTCCCTCAGGTCGGTAGATAATGGACTACATGCGATGCGCATGAAAAAAAACACACCGACGGGAGGGGGGACCAGCTGGGGAGTCGATCTCCACAGCCGGCAACGACAGCTGCAGAACACCTGCAGCAAGAAGAGACCACAGAAGACAATGGAAACAAGAAAGAAGAGAAGAAAAGGGCAACAAAGAAACAACAGATGGCCAACCCAGAGGAAGAAGAAGAGGAAGAGGAAGAGTACAGAGAAATAGAAGAAGAAGAGAAAGGCAAGATAAAGGAGGTACTTTCTCTTATTAAAGGATACATGGAGTCATTTAAAGAATGGCAAACACAGGAATTTAATGATTTAAGAAAAAGAATAAACAACACAGAAGAGAAAATGAATAAAATAGATATGACCTTAACAGAAATGGGAAAGAAAATGGACAAGATGGAAGCCGGGCAGTAGCAGCAGAAATGGAGGTAGAAGACTTAAAAAAGAAATTGGAGGAATCTAATAAAAAAGCGATAGAGACACAAGAACTATTAGCTCAAAAAATAGATATAATGGAAAATTATAACAGAAGAAATAACATAAAGATAGTGGGCCTTAAGGAAGATGAAGAAGGCAAGAATATGAGGGAGTTTATAAAAGATTGGATCCCTAAGACCCTAGGATGTCCAGAACTACAGCAAGAAATGGAAATAGAAAGGGCACATAGAGCATTGGCCTCTAAACCACAACCACAACAAAAACCAAGATCTATTGTAGTAAAATTCCTAAGATATACTACAAGAGAAAAGGTACTGGAGAAGACAATGGAAAAAGTAAGAGAGGGCAACAAACCACTGGAGTATAAAGGGCAAAAAATCTTCATTTATCCAGATATAAGTTTTGAACTCCTAAAGAAGAGAAAAGAGTTCAATACAGCAAAGGCGATTTTATGGAAGAAAGGGTATAAATTTATACTAAAGCATCCAGCGGTATTGAAAATATTTATTCCAGGACAACAAAACAGACTATTCTCGGACCCAGAAGAAGCACGAAAATTTGCAGAACAATTACAAAAATAGACTGAGGGATGAAGACGGGTAATGAGAGTAAAAATGATCATGATTGATATGTATGTGGGTAAAGAGGTATAAGAGTGAATAGATAAAATGTGCATACGTGAAGGTATCTGTACTTAGAGGAAAATATAGATAGTATAGACAAGAATTAATAAGGGAAGGTAATGGAATAGAGAGAATAAGGAGGGAATGAAAAGAGTGACCTTTGTTACATATGAAAAGTGAAATCTTTTCTGGGGAGGGCTGGGTGGGGAGAAATAGCGGTCACTGCAAAATCAGTTGACGCTTGCGAGTGAATTCGCAAACCCAAATGGAGAGGGGAGATGTGGTTGTCCGACAAGGGATAAATGACAACTCAGGAGGGGAAGGGGAGATTGGGGATAAAGAAGATATAAATAGGAGAATAAGGAAAATGTTGGATGTTGTAGGAATGTTGTCTTATAAAGAGTTGAAAATAAGAAAACAGAAATGGAAAAGGAGGAAAGGTAATGATGGAAAAACGGAAGGAGAAGATAAACAAAGTATAAAATGGCTACGCTGAACTATATGACTTTAAATATTAATGGAATACATAACCAAATTAAAAGGAAGAAACTACTAAATTTACTGAAAAAGGAAAAAATTGATATAGCATTTGTCCAAGAAACACACTTAACTGAATTGGAGCACAAGAAATTAAAGAGAGATTGGGTAGGACATGTAACAGCAGCATCGTATAATTCAAAAGCAAGAGGAGTGGCTATATTAATTAGTAAAAATGTGCCATTTAAAATAGAAGAGGAAATAATAGATCCAGCAGGGAGATATGTTATGATAAAATGTCAGATATATTCGGAGTTTTGGAATCTACTTAATGTATATTCACCTAACGAAGAAGATCAAAAGTTTATGCAAGATATCTTTTTGAAGGTAGCTAATACGCAAGGGAACATACTAATAGGAGGGGATTTCAACCTGAATTTGGATCCAAATATGGATAAAAAGGGGAAAAAAATCAACAGGAAGAACAAAGTAACCAAATTTATAATTAAATCAATGCAAGAAATGAAACTTTTGGATATATGGAGGAAATAAAACCCAAAAGAAAAGGAATACTCATACTACTCGGCTAGACATAAAACATACTCAAGAATAGACCTATTTTTGTTATCAGCTAGTATGCAGGATAGAGTAAGAAAAACAGAATATAAAGCGAGAATACTATCGGACCATTCACCCTTAATATTGACAGTAAAGCTAGAGGACATCCCTCCAAGAATGTATAGATGGAGATTAAACCCCATGCTACTTAAAAGACAGGATTTTAGAGAATTTATTGAAAAACAATTAAAAATGTATTTTGAAGTAAATACGGAATCAGTGGAAGATAAGTTTATACTATGGGACGCAATGAAAGCATTCATTAGAGGGCAAATAATAAGCTATGTAACCAAGATGAAAAAGGACTATAATCAGGAAACAGAGCAGTTGGAAAGGGAAATAGTAAACATAGAAAAAAAATTAGCAATGAAGGAAGATACAACTAAAAGAAGAGAATTGGCGGATAAAAAAATAAAATATGAAACATTACAAACATATAAGGTAGAGAAGAATATAATGAAGACAAAACAGAAATATTATGAACTAGGGGAAAAAACGCACAAAATCCTAGCATGGCAGCTTAAGACAGAACAAGCTAAGAAAATGGTATTGGCATCAAGGAAAAAAGACAAACAAATTACATATAATCCAAAAGAAATTAAGGAAAACTTTAGAGAATTCTATGAACAATTATACCGAAATGAAAACTAAGGGAAAGAAGGGAAAATAGAGGAATTTTTGACTAAAATTGAACTACCAAAACTACAAATAGAGGAACAAAATAAATTAACAGAACCATTTGGAATAGTAGAAATACAAGAGATAATAAAAAAATTACCAAATAATAAGACACCAGGAGAGGATGGATTTCCAATAGAATTCTACAAAACATTTAAAGACTTATTAATACCGCCCCTCCTGGATGTAATCAACCAGATTGATGAAACACAAAGCTTACCAGATTCATGTAAAACAGCAATAATTACAGTAATACTAAAACAAGGGAAAGATCCACTCTTACCAGCGTCATATAGACCAATATCTTTGCTAAACACAGACTATAAGATAATAGCTAAACTATTAGCAAACAGATTAGCAGAACAGGTACCGAAAATGGTAAATTTAGACCAAACTGGATTTATCAAAAAAAGACGCACAACAGACAATATTTGTAAATTTATTAACTTAATTCATGCAGTAGAAGGAAATAAAGCACCTGCAGTAGCAGTTGCTTTAGATGCAGAGAAGGCCTTCGACAGAGTAGAATGGAATTATTTGTTCAAAGTATTGCAAAAATTCAGTTTACCGGAGAAGTATATTAATTGGATTAAAGCATTATATAAGGGACCATTAGCGAAAGTGACAGTAAATGGACATGTATCAAAGCAATTTAACTTAAGCAGGTCAACGCGGCAGGGATGCCCACTATCACCTTTATTGTTTGCGCTAGCTATAGAACCACTAGCAGAATTGATAAGAATAGATAATAATATAAAAGGAATAAAAATAAAAGACAGGGAATATAAAATCAGTCTATTTGCGGATGATGTTATAGTGTACTTAACAGAACCAGAACTATCAATAAAAGAATTATATAAGAAATTGAAGGAATATGGAGAAGTGTCGGGTTACAAGATAAACGTAAATAAAAGTGAAACAATGCCTATGAATAATGCGGATTTCTCAAAATTTAAGAAGGAATCTCCATTCAGATGGCAAATGCAGGCAATAAGATACCTAGGTGTACAAATAAACAAAAATCTAGGCCAATTATATAAACTCAATTATAATCCACTAATGAAAAAATTACAGGACGATTTAGAGCATTGGAAAGATCTACCACTAACACTGATAGGAAGGATAAACTGTATTAAAATGAACATTTTTCCAAGGATATTATACTTATTTCAGGCATTGCCAATACAACTGACAGAAAAATTCTTCAAAGAGTTAAAGAAAATAATAAGGAAATTTTTATGGAGAGGGGGGAAACCGAGGATAGCACTAGATAAATTAACAGAATGGTATAAATAAGGAGGCTTACAATTGCCAAACTTTAAAAATTATTATAGAGCCGCACAATTAAGATACCTATCAGATTTTTATCAAACAAGGGAAAAACCAGACTGGATGAGATTAGAATTAGATAAAATAGGGGAAAAGATACCTGAACACATATTATATAAATGGGACGAAAAATTGGTACAACATAGAACTTCTCCAGTATTACATCATCTCCTCAATATTTGGAAGAAGATCCATGTAGAAAGAAATAAAACAAATTATCAATTACCAAAACTAATATTGACGCAAAATAAGCTACTCCCTTTTACAATAGACAACCTTTCCTTCAGAGAATGGGAAAAAAAGGGATTAAAAGAATAGAAAATTGTTTTTCAGGAAGTAGATTCTTATCCTTTGAACAAATGAGAGATAAGTACAATATAACTGGAGATACAGCGCTGGCATATTACCAACTGAGATCCTACTTGAAGGATAAATTAGGAAGCAATTTGAGTTTACCAGAGGGAAGTAACCTTGAATATGTGATTACAGATACAATGTTAATCAAAAGATTTATAACAAATATGTATATTAAACTGCAAGAAAAGGAGAATGAGGAAACAAATGGTAAAACTAAACAAAAATGGGAACAAGATTTAAATATAAAGATAAAAAAGGAAACATGGGAGAAATTATGTTCTGGAACGATGAGAAATACAATAAATACGAGGCTACGTATGATACAATATAATTGGTTACACAGACTATACGTTACACCGCAAAAGTTAAATAAATGGGACCCAACAGTATCTGATAGATGTTTTCGATGTAAAAAAGAAATGGGAACAACAATTCATGCAATCTGGACATGTGAGAGAGTAGAAAAATTTTGGGATGATCTCAATCAGATATTAAATAAAATAACAGGAAACAATATACCAAAGAATCCAGAGATCTTTCTCCTAAGTAACATAAAAAACAAAGAATTTGGAATTGATTTGGAGGATGCACAAAAAAGATTTGTTAAGATAGCCCTAGCCATAGCAAAAAAATGTATTATGTCAACCTGGAAATTGGAAGATAATTTGAAAATACAACAATGGTATATAGAAATGAATAAATGTATTCCATTAGAAAAAATAACATATAGTTTAAGAAATAATATTGAAATATTCGAACAAGTATGGGAGCCTTACATTAAATACAATAGCGAAAACCTACTGGGGACAAACATTACCTAAGTTGATGGAAGGAGAAGGAAAGAAAAGAATGGACTCTGTAGAATTACTGGTGTATTTTTGTTGAATGACAACATTGTCTGACTGAATTAATGCAACCTAGATTGTATACCTAAAATGGATGAGGGGGGGGGGGTGGCTTGGGAGGAGGGAGGGGGGGGAGAAAAAGTCACTGTAAATGTGTGAAAAAGAAAAAGTGTATATCATGGCTAATGTGATTTATGGTGTGAAAAATAAAAAATTTTTAAAAAAAATTAAAAAAAAGACAAAGATTTGTAGCCTCATTAGCAACAAGATCCTGGAGGCATGTAGAGAAAGAAGTTAATGCAACTCAGAACATAATGCAAATTTCTGTCTCTTCCATGGACTCCATTTACATCTCTTGCTGCCGAGAAAAGGCTCTCAACATACTGAAAGACCCATCACATCCCAGAACCACTCTCTTTTTCTTCCTT
Source organism: Narcine bancroftii (assembly GCF_036971445.1). Lineage (NCBI taxonomy): Eukaryota > Metazoa > Chordata > Chondrichthyes > Torpediniformes > Narcinidae > Narcine > Narcine bancroftii. The sequence continues at coordinate 223,152,503 of NC_091473.1, read as the reverse complement.
TTATTGAGGAGAAAGCTGAAGTGTGTGCAAATGCTCATCAAAAGGCTTCTTCCCTGCAGTCATTATGCTCCTGAATGAACTCTTTAACAGTGCTAATTCATCTTTCTTTTCATCAAAACTCTGTAAATTGTGCTCCTTAAATGGCTATAATAATGTTGCAAATAACCTGTTAGTTTGTTCATAGAAGAACCTTTCTTACTCAATGCTCCAGAGCACTGAAGGGAAATATGCATGGTTTACCACTGTCTGTGTGTGTATATATCTATATATATATATAGATATATACACACACACATATATACATATACATATATATATGTGTGTGTGTGTGTGTGTGTGTGGCCACTTTCAGGAAGCAATGGACTTAGACCTTGTAGAGATAAACAGTTCTTTTTATCTTAAGCATATAATCAGAGTGGAAAATATAACATTAATGCTACATGGTTTGACTTTCACAGAAATCCAAAGGAGTCAAAAAAGTTACAAATATATACTATTACACCAGAGCAGTTTTATTGTATTTGCAACGATTTTCTACTTACTGAATAGTAAGAATGATTATGGTGAAATGGACAATGTAAAATGCTTCAATAACTATTCAGTGCTTGTACAAAATGTAATTTTATATTGTCATACTTTTCATTTTTCATTTATTGATTTATTTAAAAAGGACATCTCAGTGAAAATCTTCAGGAGTTGCATGCCAAGGAACAAAATTTGACAACAGAATTAGAGAAAACAAAAGACTTACTTAGCAAAACAGAGGTAATAAATTATTACTAAGAAAATATAAAGATTACTTGTAAACTTCCCTTATGTGACTGAGGAAATGGTTGTCAACTGTGTGTCAGCATCGTGCTCCTAAAATTGAGGAGACTCCAGATGTTCTTCTTCAAAGCCAAGTTTTCTGCCTATTTCTAATTGTTGCTTTGATAATAAAAGTCAAATTTATAATGTGCTTTTGGTGTAATGTTTAGTTTGGGTTATTTTGGGGATTATAGCCTTACTCAGAGGAACATAGTGAGGCTAGTGGATTTTAAGAACATACAGTTTTCTTAGTCAAGGAGGTATTTGTGGATTATATTTATTTCATGTTAACACTTTGACATGGTGGATGTTATCTCACAATGTTAGCTTCCTAATTCAATATAAAGTCAATGGACATTGCAACTTTATTGCCAGTCTTTTGCGGTGATATTGGAATAGGCTTTAAATTTGGTGTGAATATTTACCTGTCTGACTCTTCCTGTTTTCTCTCTCTTGGAAAGTACCAGCCTTCTCTGGTTCAGCTATACTGGATCAGCAGATCTCAAAATAACAGTGACACCATGGTTGTCATTACACATCACTTTATCTCACTTGATGCAATTCATCAGTGACCTTAGCCTTTGTGTGGATAAGATTGCTGACCAAATCCTCAATTAGTACTATCAAAAGAGCAAGTATGGTAAGGAGCTGCACTGCAGAAGTCCCTGGAGTTATTATTTCTAACATTTTTTTTAAGCGGCTGGCCCGACTTCAGAATCTCCATATTACCTTGAATCCTTCATTAAGACCCTGACTTCCTCCACATCTTCAACAAAAAACACTAATTTCTGGTGTTTGAAAGAAAATGCACAATGGCAGATCAGGCTTTGAGCTTCAGCTGCTGCAAAAGTTTGCAAAAGTAGGCCTATATTGCATTATGTTGTTAGTATAATGCATTGTAGCCCAATTATACATCTTCTTTAATGCAAATCAGTTTCTAGGGTTCTTCTACATGCCTCCTGTAGTATGGTGCCAGGTATAGATTGCCCATCATACCTCTGATGTTTGTTCTCATCCATAAGGACACCAGTTAAACAAGATCAACGACTGTGTCTTCTGCATTACATCATACTTTTTAAAATCTACTTATTAAATCTAAACCATCATTGAACATAAGGTGTGCTATTGTGATCTGGATCAAATTCCAGCTTATACACCCCCATCTCTGATACATTCTTAGCCACATTACCTCAAGGTGAAGATACCTACTGCTCAATAGGTTTCATGAAGAGCTCAGAGTTTTCTTTTATTACATTTAACATAATTCTGAATTATATTTAATCACAATATGATTAAAATCACATTAATTATTTGACCTATTAATTCTCTTTGATCTGATTAGAATGCTCAAAAGTCTCTTGAAGAAGAATTAGAAAGTGCAATGAAGGTTATCATTCAAGTTACTAAAGAAAAAGAAAGCAAATTTGAAGAATTTGATCAGCTTGCATCAAACAGTGCATCAACAATTGATGAACTTAGATATATGGTAAAAGATTTGGAAGAATCATTTAGAACAGAACAACAAAGGTAACAAAAATTATTCAAAATTGGTTTGTTTTTTTTCATTATTTGCCTAAAATGCAAAATATACAGCATAATATTTTGCTGCTTAGATACACTAGTAAACCAAGCACTGTGTAAATGTGTTTTCAACTAAATGCGATTGTTTACTATTTAATAAATACTTTGTTTAATATTGTCTCTATCAAAATAAGTCTCTGAAGTATGATGTCATGAATAGGCTTAAAAATAAATCTTGCTGTAATCTCACAATCTCAGTATTTTTTTAATGACAGATCAAAGCAGGCTCAAGAAACTTTACAGATGACTTCTTTAGAGTTGGAAAAAAAGACGGCAATATTAGGTAATTATAAACCATTTAAAATATTTATTTGGGTGGATGGAAACACTTATTGCACTTCCAATACAACGTTTCTTACATCTGCTACAATGTCCTGGCAACCAGTTGGAATTTCAGCTTTTCTCTGATGGAAATTTACTTCATATACTAATTGTGGTCAACCAGTACCTGTGCTGACTGCAAGAGACTTGGGGTGAAAATTAAGGACATAACTGACAGTAGCACATATGATTTATACTGGTGGAAGTGTAAGCCTCAGACAAAACTTGATAAAGGAAGTTATCCTTTCCCTGCCATCATTGTACATTCTGACCATTATATTAATTCATGAAAATTAATACCACTTTAGATTTTCTGCACATATTTATTGAAACATTGAGATTCAATAATCATCTGTGGGGAAATAGATAAAAGGAGATCTGCAGTTTCTTGTGTTGAAGTGTTTAATTACTAAAATTATATCTTTCTATTACTAAAGTTTCCTCTTTCAAATGATTTTTAACAGTAGAAATGATCTTTTATTTTAAAGGTAAAGGTTCCATTTTATCACATAATACTAAATTTAGAATGTTACATACATAAAATTCTTTTAACTTTGTCTACCATAAATTGAGCCTTATCCAACAACATTGCTTGAGTCCTTGTCGTGGAAGCAGCTAAAGAGGGTGGGTATGGGACATTGCCCTGAGGAACTCCAGCAGAAAACTACAATTCTAAGGATGGAATAATTTACCTCCAATAACCTAATTTTCTTCATTTACCCAAGGTATAACTCCAACCATTGGAATATTTTCCCCTTGTGCCAATTGACTTTACTTTACCTGGGCTTCTTCATGTCATTTTTAGTCCAATGCAGCCTTGATACCAAGGTCAATGACTCTCACCTTATCTCTATGTCTGTGCTTGAACTAAGGCTTTGGTAAAATGCTGTGTGTTCCAGGAGGAAACAAGCTGGGCATCTATGAGTTGCTTATTGGTATAACAGCAATATATTTTATGTAATCTTGCTCGAGTATTTTCAGAACTTAAGCAACAATCAATCGAAGAGGATATTTAAAGTGGGTCATAGAGGGAGAAGAAACTAATTATAACTATGATTTGTGGATATAATGATTGCAATTTTCTTCACATATCTATATGGAGGTCTGGGTTGTTTGGTTGATCTGCAATAAATTGGAAGAGGGTATGGAGAATTATTTATTGAAGGCATTAAAAGGTGAGCACAACAAATTATGCAGATGGAAGCAGGATTTCATAAAATAACATTAATTGAATGGAAAAAAAATTGGCTGGAGACAAATTGAGGAAGTGTTGGAGCATACACCTTGCATCCAAGAAAGAAAACTAAAATATTTTCATTTTGGAAACTAACTGCTATAAAGGGGAAATGGATTTGTGTGCCCATTTACACAAAACATTGAACCTAATGCTTGAACAAATTCTAATCAAAAGAACAATAACAATGTTAGCCCTTATCTCAAGGAGGCTGCAATTTAAAGATAGGATGTTGTCAATAAATTCTGTTGCATTTCCCTGTTGTTTTGCGACATTAGGTACTCAGCTGGGTTATACTGGTGATTTGCGTTTCACGGATGGAAGGGTATTTGTCATTTTTAATGCAGCATTTGGAATGCCTGTGGGTGCTAATGACTTATTTTCACCATATTGGAGTAGAAAAACTTGAGGCAAACACTAAAAAAAATACAGATTGTTAAAATGATTTTTTAGTAAGCAAAGCTTTTGAAGTTTTTAATAGTGAATTGCATTTAAAATTCTGAACTTTTCCAGGGGAATTGGAAAATCTTAAAATTGATAATGAATTGAAGATTAACAAGCTCACAGAAACTTTGGTAATTAAAAAAAATAATTTTATTACATTTTTATGTCTGCACATATTATGATTTCAAATGAAGTACTTGATTTCCAAGTTAAATCTATATCTAGTAATCTTAAATTATTTTGATTATTTTTATAGGAAAAGGAAACAGAAATTAAAGAAAAATTAAAGGAAGAATTAGCAAATGAAAAGTTAAAGAGAGGAAAATATTCTGAAGAATTAGAAACAGAAAAGAAAATACAGAATGATTTACATGTTAGTTTCTACTTCCATATATTTACACACCAAGAATGTCAAATATTTTGCATGTTTTTGTTCATCAACTAAAATCCAAGGAGGAATTGATCAGATCAAAATACTGAGAAATGAAATTAAGATAAACAAAAGTGTTCTTAAGAACTTGCAAATTACTTGATAATGATTGTGCATCCTGTGGAAATACATATAACATTCCTCAAGCGAAAATAAATTTGAAAAGTTAGTTACTTATTGCAAAAGATTCTAATGTCATTATCTATTTTTAAATAGCACAAGTTAGCACAGAATGACAAAACTATTCATTTCTAAATTTTATTGCTCACATTGCTTTAATGCAAGACTTTAGCAATTAAAACATCCAGAAGAGTATCAGGGTAAAATATAGTTGTTGGCATACAAGCACAAGACAAGCCATATCAGTTTACCACTGAAGAAGACAAAAAAAAAATGCTTTAAGTTAAAGTGCTGCTCCCAATGAATCGATGATAATAAATCGCAGGTATGTTTGGATGTTAATTTTAAGATACTGAAAATAGTCAACCATGTTTCCATGTTTTTCCAGCATGTGTTTTCTAAATCTCCTCTTCTGGAAATGCATGAAAATGGAATTGGACTATAGTCAAATACCAGTGTATGATATGTCAATCTATCAAAGAAATAGGCAAAATTTCAGTAATGCTTGAAAATGTTCTATTGAGTTTTCAAAGATATATTAATTCCTTTTTGACTGTAGGACACACTCAAAAATTGTCACTCAAACTCATTATTATGATGTAAAGCATACAGCACATATTAATTACATGGTTATTATCTGAGAAGGTAATCATGGAACTCATATTTTCTATGTTTTGCATCAGTTAAAACTAGTTGGTTTTGATTGGAGCTGTACCTTTGCTACATTGAGGGAAAGTGTGGTGCTTGCAATTGTGAGGCCATGACAGGAAAAAGAAACAGTTATTAAAGAAAAAAGAAAGAAAGAACTAACAAATGTGATTAAAGTGCACATTCCAGATTTTATTCAAGGTTATTTGTATACATTTTGGTTTGACCATGTAGAAATGACACTTTTTATACATAGTCCCTGTATTTCAAGGCACCATAATATTTGGGACATAGCAATGGTATGTATATTAAAGTAGTCATGTTTAGTACTTTGTAAAAACACAAAATGCTGGAAAGCTCAGCAGGTCAAATAATGTATTTTATTTTTATTTTGTTTAGTACTTTGTTACATGTCCCTTGCATGCAATTACTACTTGAAGTCTATGATTCATAGATATCACCAGGCACTAAATATCTAGGCAAAGGAGGAAAAACCCAACACCCAACCCCAACCAACCAATTTTCCCTTGCAACCGCTGCAATCGTGTCTGCCTGTCCCGCATCGGACTGGTCAGCCACAAACGAGCCTGCAGCTGACGTGGACTTTTTACCCCCTCCATAAATCTTCGTCCGCGAAGCCAAGCCAAAGAAATATCTAGTGATGCTCTGCCAGCCCTCTACTGCAACCATCTTCAGCTCTTGCTTGTTTCAGGGGCTTGTCCCCTCAAGTTTTCATGACAAAAAGTTGCCAAACCCTTCAGGTTTAAGTGAATGGTCTGTAATCTTGAAACTATAACCACTTACTTAAGATCTCCCACTGATGGAAACATCTTAGGATCTTGTATGTTTCAATGAGATCGCCCCTCATTCTTTGGAATTTCAAAAAATATAGATCTGATTTCTTTAGCTGGTTGTGATAGGACTGCCATCTCATCCCAAAAAAACCTAAAATGTTGTGACATCCAGAATTGCATGCCATACAAATGTAGAAAAAAAAAATGAACTACTATCACCAGTAGATGATTTATAAAAAAATTGGTCAGTTTTAATACAAACAAAGGAAATGAATCATCTGAAGTTATAGAATTCAATATCATGTCCAGAAGGCTGCATCATGCACAGACAAAAGCTTTTACACAATCTTATATTGATTCATGTGAAAACACTGCAGGAGGCTTCTACAGAAAGATCAGAATGGAAGAAGGTTTGTAACTTAAAGTGGCAGGCACAGAAAACTCAGTGTTGTCCTTGCAGACTGAATACAGATACTCTGCAAAGTGGTGACCAGTCTAGATTTGGATCCTTTAATATACCATATTGAGAATATTGAATGCATTAGATGTGATTGGAAATGCATCACTTCTCCAATTGGAAAGAATTTTCTGTCCCAAAATGTTGGAATGGGAAGAGGTAAAAGGACAGCTATTTCATTCTCTGTGATTACATGAGATTTTGCCCTAAGAACAGGAGTGACTGGTGGGGATGGAAGAGCAAGCGAGGAGGTTGCAAAGTGAAACAGTCCATTTGAAATGCTGAAAGAGGAGGGAAGGTATGTCTGGTGGTAGAATCCTGTTAGAGCTGGCAGAATTTGTAAACAGTAATCCTTTGAATGTGAAGACTGGTGGGGTGGAAGGTGAGGACTAAGGGAACTTTGTTCTTTATGTCTAAGATACAAGATGATAAGAGGAGAAGATTGTGAAATAGATAAAATGTGATTGTGATGCTAGACAGGGAGTCTCCATTTGGGAAGAAAAGGCAATTCAAAGGCACCAACATAGAAAGTCTCATCAGCAGAACAACTATGACAGATGAAAGACCTAATAAAATGGAAAAAGATGAAGTGTCAAATCGTTGTGGGAGTATATAGTGCGATCAATAACTGCAGGCTTGAATAAGTGATTAAAGGCTTTAATAACCTGAAATGTCAGGCACGTCTTTACATGCTGCTGGCCTGGATCCATGGCAGGTATGGAGTGAGGAGACTAGGGCTATTAGCCTTTATTTGGAATCTTATAGGGAGGAGTTACAGGGTTGGAGGTGAGCCAGTCTATACAGTGTAGTGAGGTCACCTCCTGCACTACTATGCTCCACCATTTTATCTAAAAAGGGGTGAAATTCCAGTGGGGTGAAATGGTACAGTGTCCGTCGTTACTGGTTCTGCAGTCTTTCATAGTTCACAGGTTCAGCCAGTCCAGTGGCTTTATCCACCGCTGTGATTGCGCAGCACTGGTTGTGTTGTTGTTGACTCCTGTGAGATGGTGACGTATGGCAGGTGGAATGTCTGGGGGCTGAACTGTGTTATTCTGAAGGGGTTCCGGGAGTGTGGGGGTATTGGGGGTTCAGTTCGTGGATGTAGGGGTGGTGGGGGCAGAGGCCTGAGAGGTAGTGGTGGTGGGTTCCAGTGGTCATTTGTATGGATGATACAAGGGACTGACTGGTCACTAACGAGGGCTTCTGGGTGCACCTCCTCTGCTGGGGACCCTGCTCGAACCAGGCCCTGGACGGACACCGTATCTTCTCGCCCATCCAGGTTCTATATGTGGGTGTATTGGGGGATTGCTTGCATTTCCTTGATCAGCGGTTCTGCCTTGTGGGTCTTAACGTGTCTGTGGAGTAGTACTGGCCTTGGGGTCATCAGCCAGACCAGCAGCGTGGTTCTTGATGCCGACCTAGGGAAGGAGAACAGTTTCTTATGTGGGGTGATGTTTGTAGCAGCACAGAGTAGGGACTTGGTGGTGTATATCACCTCCAGAAGGATGTCTTTCCACTGGGAGACAGACATCCCTTTTGACTTGAGGGCCAAGAGGATTGCCCTTCAGATCGTGCTATTCTTCCTTTCTACCTGCCCATTCCTGCAGGGGTTGTAGCTGGTGGTCCTGCTTATGGCTATGCCTTTGGACGGGAAATATTGGCGCAACTCCACACACATGAATGAGGACCCCTGATCACTGTGAATGTAACTGGGGTATCCAAACAAGGTGAAGAGGTTGTGGAGGGCTTTAATGTCCATGGGCATGGTCCTATCCATGCAGGGAATGCAGAATGGGAAGCGTGAATACTCAACCACACTATTCAATAAGTACATGTTCCAATTTGTGGAGAGAAGAGGGCCCTTGAAGTCTATACTGAGACATTCAAAGGGGTCCATGGCCTTGATCAGCTGGCCTTCTCTGGCCGGTAGAAGTGCGGCATGCACTCTTCACAGACCAATCAGTTACAAGTCAGCTCCCTGATGTTTTCCACCGAATAGAGGAGGTTGTGGGCCCTCACAAAGTGGTAGAGCCTGGTGATGCTGGGGTGGCAGAGGCAATCGTAGAGGGCTTGGAGGCGATCTACCTGCACCCTGGTTCAGGTTCCCCAGGACAGGCATCGGGTGGCTCATTGAGCTTCCCAGGCCAGTACAAGATCTCAATTGTAGGTGGACTGTTCAATTCTCCATCTCATGATCTTGTCATTTTTAAAAAAATCTTCCCCTGCTGTTTATTGTTAAACAGAAATGTGACGGCTCTCTGGTCTGCTGGCCAAATAGTGCTTCCAGTGGCACACAGCCTCTACTATAGCCTGGGCCTCCTTCTTGATGTCTGATTGCCTCAGTTCAGGACTCTGAAAAGAATGTCATAGTCCTGCCTGCTTGGTTCAACATGGTGGCTAGGCCAAAATCAAAGGCATTGCTCTCCACCTGAAAAGGGATGGATTCATCAATGGCATGCATCATGGTCTTAGCAATGTCATCCTTAATGCCCTCAAAGACCTCCGCCGACAGGGACATGATGGTTTTCACCAGGGGGTTGGCCTTGTCTGCATAATTGAGGACACATTGGGCATAGTACAAGAAGAACCCCAGGCACCTTTTCAAGGCCTTGAGATTTTGGGGCAATGGAAGTTCCAGAAATGGGTGCATGCGCTCAGGGTTGGGGTCAATGACGCCATGTTCCATCACGTACCCCAGTATTGCCAGATGTGCAGAACACACTTTTTCTGGTTGTATGTTAAGTTCAGGGCTTTAGCAGTGGCAAGGAACTTCTGCAGGTTCACGTCGTGTTCCTTCTGGTTATGGCTGCATATGGTGACATTATCCAAATTCAGATATGTGGCGTTTAATTTATTGTCATCCACCATGTGGTTTATCTCCCTTTGGTCAGGTGCCCTGGTCTGCATTCCAGTGTTTGATTGGCTGCATTCGGAGAGCTGGGCAGACCATCAGGAATTGATTATTTCTGATTGTGAGGGGAGGTTGGGGCCTGACAAACTACATGAGTACACTCTTTAGCTGGCATTGGAAGTCCAGCCCCAGTATGATTGGCACTCAGAGGTGGAGCATCACGAGCAGTTTGATGAAATTTTTATACTTTGTACCCCTCACAGTTTAGGTCATGGTGCAGCACCCATGGATTTCCATGGAGTGTGATTTGGACGCTAGAGCTACCTTACACTTTGCAGGGGACACCGCAAGGGAATAGTGTTAGATTGTGCCCAGGTGTATAAAACTTTCAGTGCTTCCCACGTTAAATAGGCAGCTCGTGGAATGACCATTTACCTCAATCATAGAGCATGCAAGTTGATGTGGCCTGATCAAGCGCAATTGAGGCTAGAGTTAGCTTGTGGTCAGAGCCACTGCTGCTGAGGCATTGAGATGGCTGTCGCCAAGATAACCGCTCTGGAGATCCTAAAGATGGCTGCCCCCATAGATCGCATGCGGTGGAGTCCAGAAGAGATGCCAGATGTGATGTCATCCTGTTTCGCCTTCCTCCTGTTCCTGCCGTTCGGTTCTTGACCGCCAGAAGTGACACTGGAAGTGGACTGATCCAAGAAGGTGGCGCGGGTTGCAGACAGCATGCAGCACTGCTGGAGTAAGGTTTAGAATGGCATACCTTGGCTTAATACCTCTTCCTCCTGCAGTTCGAACAGGTCACGCCAAGGGCTGGACAGTATTTCCTCGGATACTTGGTCAGCCACAGTAGTTACTCCTCATGTGCTCAGCAGCGGCAGTCCCCAAGCCCCAAGACGGCAGCATCTGTGCTCCCCACCTGATGGCTGCATGTCTCGCAGAATAAGCCTCAATGTTCTTCTGGGCTGTCTCAAGTGATCGAGCCATCTGCACAACTTCCTGTAGGGTCTGATAGCCCTTCTCCAGGAGTTGCTTGGAGATGTGGTTCGAACGGAAGCCGGCCACAGATGCACCACAAATGAGGTCCTCTTGATAGACTGCCGTGGTCACATCTATATACCCATAGGCTCGTCCAAACTTCCTCATGGTCTTAACAAAGTCATCAACGGACTCACTGGAGGCCTGGTGTTGGGTGTCCAGCAGATAATGTGCACATAAAGGAGCGTCGTATTGCTGTTACAGCAGGGCCATTGTGTCATTGTACGTTTCACAGTCCCGTGTTATTTGGTAAGTTCAGTGGCCCAATAATGTAAAGAGCAGATCGTACCGGTCAACTGACCGGGTGCTGGTCAGTGGGACTAGGAGGGTGGGAATTTGTTACATCATGGACTAGTAGGGCCGAACTGGCCTGTTTGTGCTGTAAGTGGTTATATGGTTATATAATTAACGTTGGTAGAGATCTCATGGCGTCTCATGTAGGCCTTTAAACAGTGCAGCCATATTTCAAGCTTGATGGAAGCCTCGGATCCCTGGGGTCAGCCTCCAGCTTCTTCACTGGGATTGCCTTGTCCATGGCAAGTAATCATATTGTAGTGTGATCAATAACCACAAGCAGGCTCGAAGTGAGTGATTAAAGTTTTTAATAGCCTGAAGTGTCAGGCATACATTTACATGCTGCTGGCCTGGATCCAAGGCTGGTATGAAGGGAGGAGACTAGGATTATTAGACTTTATTGGGAATCTTATGGGGAGGAGTTAGGAGGCGTTATAGGGTCAGAGGCGAACCAGCCTGTGAGGTCACCTCCTGCACTACCATGTTCCTCCATAGTGTATATAGGTTTGCAATAGTTGTTTGTTACTAGCCTATCTGTTGAGAAAGAAATGGAGAGAAATAAAAAATGAAGGGAAGGATCAAAGACAGACTATGCAAAGGTGAGAGCAGACTGGAAATCAGCAATCTACTATATAAACAATGAATGTGCCACATAAAACAGCATAATTCTGACATCTTGTTTTAGAATACAATCAAATCTATGAGTATCATGTTCAAATATTAATATCCCAAACATTCAGCAGGATTAGATGGTGTCTATTATTTTTCTGAATGAAACCTATTTTAAGAACACCTTCTATTGTTTCTACAGGACAGAGTGGAGAAACTGGTACACAAAATAGAAGATCTACAGAGAGGTATAAATGAATTTATGAAAGAAAATGCAGACCTAAAGGAAACAGTTGAAAGCAAAGAGGTGTGCATAATTCTGAGATAAAAACTAAAATTAAAACCACTTTATTTTTATTTTCCTGAGTAATGTCTAGTTATTGATTGGAGTGGACAACAGAAGTTTTGCTTCCTGAACACTTTTGTGTTTATTTTGTTTTTTTTTGTGCTGGTGATTCCAAAATTCACCTTAAAATTTTACTATCACATACTGTTTTTTAGATATAACCGATATTTTTTTGTCATTTCCTGTCATCCTTAAGTATACTTCAGCATTCAAAGCCATGAAGAGCAATATATCATTGAAAATTGATTTTCTGCATTTGCCCTTGGACTTCTTCCCTGCTGATCTTGGTGCAGTCGGTGACAGACATGGCAAAAGGTTCCACCAGGACATTGCAACCATGGAAAAGAGCTATCCAGGCAACTGGAATCCATCATTGCTGGCCAACTATTGTTGGACACTGACACAAGAGGCATCAGATATTGAGTACCTTCAAAAATCAGTGGCAAAACATTTTTAGGTCAGTTGAACCTAATTTAACCTAATGTGTCAGCATTGTAGATCAGTCACTGTGTTCATATCTTGTATATCTTGGTTTACTGGGGTTCTGGAGGATTCTTTACACTGGCGGACTCCAGTGGCCATGTTCTGGTTATTTTGCATCCTCAATATATATAGTTAATAAACTAGCTTTGAAGTTAGTCCATTTGCTTTCATTTATCTAAACTCGCAACGTGGTGTCAGAAGTGAGATGTCCCTGATTTTTCAAGGGTGAATGTTTTTCATCCGGGGTTTTTTGAGTGAGAACAACTAAGCCAGCCACAACAACACAGCTAAACAGTGAATATAATGGATGGATTCCAGAAGCCCTACCCACTTGTCTTTGAAGATAACATCACTGAAAACTAGCGGATCTTTGAACAAGAATATGATATTTTTGTTGCAGTGGTGAACTCTAACAAGCCAGCCCGTACTCGAGCATACATTCTCCTTAATCTAGCAGGACCAGAGGCCATTGATCTTCTGTGTATGCAGGAGAAGTGAAAGACTTCAGTGAGAGAGATCTAATCCTTGTTCCTGCAAAATCCAAAGAGAATCCTGAATGCCTAAAGAGAAAACCAGCATTACTATGGAAAGACACAAGTTCACCATATGAAATCAGAAAGCTGGTGAGACAATTGACTCATATGTCAGTGATTTAAGAATCAAAGAGAAAAGCTGGAGTTCTCTGTGTGGAGTTTATTAGTGATAGACTAGTCTGTGCTATTAATAATGACAATATGAGAAAGGAGCTACTGCCTGATAGTGATTCGACATTAGCTAAGGCTATCTCCATCTGTCAAATTCATGAGATGACCGAGAAGAACAACAAAACACTGGCTTCTCCACAGCACTCAGTCACAAATGTTGATGTGGCCTAGCATAGGTTCATGAGAAAACAAAAGTATGAGACAAAAATGAAGAACCAGCCTAAAAAAAAATTGTGACAAGTTTATTGTTAACTGCAGTAACAGTAGAGGTGATCATACAGCTCAAAGAGACAAATGTCCAACTTTTGGTCAATGGTAGCAAATAGAATCATTTTTAAAAATCCTGCAAGTCCAAACAACAGATGTAAATAGGAAAAGACCTAGGAGAACTGTTCATTAGATAGAACCAGACCAACCTGATAGCGATACAGATGAGGCATGTTACGGTGATGGTATAACTTTGCAAATGGCTGTTGATTCAACTGATGCACAGATAAAAGAAAATGATGAAGCTTTTGTCTCTGTGCAAGTTAATGCACTTCAGTAAAAATGAAAGTTGACACAGACACCAAGTGTAATGTCATGTCAAAAAAGACATTTGAGCAAGTAAAGAACAAATAAGAGCATGCATTAAATCCACAAACCTTATTGCATATTGGGGTAGCAAAATCCAAGTGGTTGGTATGGTTAAGTTGCAGTGCTACCTAGAGGGATGCTTATACATATTGTTGTTGCTCATTGTTCATTGCTATTGCTACGTGCCAGGTCAGCTATGTTGGTCACGTTTTCACATGTGAAGGCCTCAATGCTGACCCCTCCAAAACACAAGCAATCAGTGAAATGCCAGTACTAGGAGATATCCCAGTTCTGCAAAGATTCCTGAGGATGGTCAACTATCTTGGAAAATTTATGCCAAATTCCAGTCAGCTGACGGCTCTACTGCGACAACTACTACACAAGGACAATGAATGGACTTGGCATGAGCAGCAGCAAAATGCTTTTGAAGCACCAAAGAAGCACATATCCTGCCCACTGGTTCTGTTTTATTACGACGCCAGTAAGCCGGTGACACTTACCAGTGATACTTAACAATATGGACTAGTTGCTGCCTGTTTGCAGGAAGGAAAACTCATTGCCAATGCTTCACAAACACTAACTGACACAGAAACCAGATATGCTCAGATTGAAAAGGAGCTGTTGGCAGTGGTTTTTGCATGTTCAAAACTCCATGATTGTATTTATGGCAAGCCAGTGACCATAGAAACTGACCACCAGCCCCTGGTCACTATACTGAAGAAATCCATACATGTATACAAGCAAAAAACAAATGTACCTGGCTGACAGTCTGTCTTGAGCACCCAGGACTTCCAGAGTTCAGCAAGCTGATGAGGAAGACAACTTTGATGTGATGACAGTCAACAATATATCCTCTTCTCACTTAGAGGAGTTAAAGAGACATACAGCAGATGACACAACCCTGCAGACACTCAGTACTATCATTAAACATGAGTGGTCCAGCAAAAGTGTAGTCTTCCACATGCTGTTCATCCTTATTTTCCTTTCAGAGATGAACTAACTTTTGAAGACAGGGTCATCATGAAAGGCCAGAAAGCCATCATTCCTGGGTCACTACGAAAGGAGTACATCAGCATTATACACATAGGGTATCGTGGTGCAGAAGCTACTAAATGACATGCTCTGTCTGTAATTGCACAAAAGCACATCAGCAAAATGAACCACTCCTCCTTCATCCAGTTCCAGACCTGCCTTGGTTGTCCGTGGCAACAGATAGCTTTGGATGGCACTGTCAGCAGTATTTGGTGCTAGTGGATTTGTATTCAGGCTGGCATGAGATTGACCTTGTTACCTCAGCAATGAGGTAACTCAAGAGACAGTTTTCATTTCATGGAGTGCCACATGTCCTCATGTCAGACACTGTCTGACAGTTTACAAGCCAGTGATTCAAGGACTTTGGCATTCATTGGGACTTTATTCATGTCACTATCAGTCCGGAGTATCCTCAATCCAATGGGTTAGCTGAAAGAGCTGTCTGCAGTGCTGGGCAACTCATGGAGAAATCTCACAGAGATAGAATTGATGTTTTCCTCAACCTCCTAATCTCAGAAACATGTCACGAGATACAATGCTAGAGTCTCCTGCACAAAGACTAATATCAAGACAAACACGCACTACTCTCCCTGTATCAAGGAAATTACTTGAACCTCATATGAGTAAGCCACAAGAGTAGAATCCCAGCTCCTCAATAAGGAACTGTCACAAAAGTTGTGCTATGACATATCAAGCCAAACTATTCAGCCTTTAATGGAAGGACAGGTTGTCAGGTTGCAGACCCCGTAAGGTTACAACCAGACAGGCATGATAAAGGAGAGTTCCAAAGAGCCCAGACCTTGTCTTGTTCACTTAGAAGGAAAGTTATACAGGAGGAATTGGCGACACGCTTTACCTGTAGCTGAACCTGTGCTAGCCCAGCCCAGTTTAAGTGATACTGACTATCAGGATTCAGGATTCTGGAGCTGGGACAAAAGACTAAAACACTCCCACAAGAGTAGGACCGGAAAGGATGGATAACTGAGCAGTTTCAGGTTGAGGTGCCTCCAGTTGAGCCACCCTCAAATACAACTGAAAATCTGTATAGAACATGCTCAGGTTGTGTTAGTAAGCCAAATCCCAAATACAGAGACTGAATTGTGTTTTATAGCATATATATTTGTTTGGCTATAGTAATTTATATTCATATTGTTTACATGTAGTTGAGTGTTTTATGTTTCTCACCTAATATGGTTGTCATTTCAGTTACTGAATGTGCCTGCTAAATATTGGTCATTCTGTGACACTTTGTAAGCACTGAAGTTTAACAAGGTAATTTTGTCAAGGTATGGAGCATGAGCTAAAGATATTTTCTAGCTCCTGCTGTCAACTGAAATTGCTGTTTCTTTGTTAAATTTATTCAGTGGCTTGATATTGCTTTTTTTATGTTGGCTTTATAGCCCAATATTGTACTACAGTCCTCCAATGTGGTAAGCAACTTTGGCAGAGACCCGGCCGGGTCCTTCAGGTACAGCAACATCATCTGTCATTAGATTTATCTTGTGCTCGCACTGACCCTCTATGAATCCCATTATCCATGGATCTTTCCTGATAGCCTCTGCCAATGGTTCAATTGCTAGGACGAATAGGCCTGGAGACAGAGAGGGAATGTTGGTGATGTCTGTCCATTTGTACTGATTTTTGCTTGTGGTTTGTCATACAATGTTTTTATCCAGTTAACAAACATTTGTCCCATTCTAAATTTTTCCAGAACTTTAAACAGGAAAGCCCATTCTAGCCGATCAAAGGCCTTTTCTGCATCTAGTGAGACTATTATACTTGGATCATGCTTTGCCTGTGCCAAATGTATAATATTAAATAGTCTGCTTAAGTTGTTGGTGGAGTGCCTCTTCCTGATAAAGCCCACTTGGTCCTGATCTATCAATTTGGCAAGGTATCGACCTAGCTTATTGGCCAATGTCTTGGCTATTATTTTGTAATCTGTATTTGATAGTGAGACAAGTCTGTACAAGGATGGCTTCAGTGGGTCCTTATTCTTTTTAGGTATCACCACAATGATGGCTGTGAGAGTCCGCCTCTCTGCTGCTTGGTTCACTATCCCCATTAACAACGATATCAATAGATCTTTGAATTCCTTATAAAACTCAGGGGGTGGAAGCTGTCCTCTCCCAGAGACTTGTTTCTTTGTAATGTTCCCAAGGCCTGTTTGATTTCCTCACTGGAAAGTGGGGCATCTAATTCCATCCAGTCCTTCTGGGCCAATCTCGGCAGCCCAATCCCTGCCAAGATCTCCTCAATTGTATTTATGTCTCTTAGCACCTTGGATTTATACAATTTCTCGTAATAAATTTTGAAGGTGTCATTTATTTCTCTTGGATTATATGTTACTGGGTCCAGCCCATTCTGAACCACATTAATCATCCTTAAAGTTTCCTCTCCTCTCAGTTACCATGCAAATAGTGTTTTTTTCCACCTAGTTCGTAATTTCTTTGCATGGATGACAAGAGCATTTTTTCCACTCTGTACATTTGCAGTTTTGTATTTAAGTTTCCTGTTTTCCACTTCCTGATATTTCTCATTCGATCCCAGGTTTTTATATTATTTTTCCAATTTTGTGATCTCCTGTTCCAATGTCTCCTCCTCAGTAGATATACAAAATTGTTTGCCCCCTTAGATAGACCTTTAGTTAGTCCCATATTAAAAAAGTTGAGGGGCAATTTGTTTCACAAAACAGCAATTTAACCCCTTATAAAAGTACAGCAGTCTGGATTTTTCAGCAGCCTAGCATCAAGGCACCACCTATATGTATTTACCTGTTTTTCAGGCATTGTTATCTGCAAGGTCAACGGTAAGTGATCTGATACTAGCCTTGCTAAATATTCTGACTCAATCACTCTGCTTTCCAACGGAGCAGAAATCAGAAAATAATCAATTCTGGTGAGAGTCATGTGGCTTTGAATAAAAAGAGTAGTCCCAAGCCTGCAGGTTCCTCTGTCTTCATTTATCTATCAAATTTAATTGTTTCATAAAGGTTTTTGCCATTCTGGACCTCATCAATGTCTTTGATGTCTTATCTAGAATAGGGTCCAGGCAAAAATTTAGATCTTTTCCAATGAATATGTTCTGTTTACCCTCTGCAGCCCTTAGGAAAGCATTTTGTATGAACTGCTCATCATCAAAGTTTGACGCATAGAGGTTTAACAGTGTCCATGGTTCTGAATAAAATTGGCAGTTCATCATTACAAATCTCCCTGCCAGGTCTATAGCTCCACCACTCACCACCACCAGGACCTTTTTGTGTATTAAAATGGCTATCCTCCTAGCCTTAGAACTGGAGAAGGAAGAGAATACCTGCCCCACCCAGTTCTTTTTGTTTATCGTGTTCCTTTACATCAAGTGTGTTTCCTGTAGGAATATTTGCTTTCAATTCTTTAAGGTGAGCCAGGACCCTCTTCCTTTTTATGGGGCTGTTTAAGCCATTCACATTGATACTAATAAATTTGATAGTCTTATTCATTTGTGTTTCTATATCTTTTCACCTTCACTGCACCCACATTTGTTTGACTTCAATGGCACCCTCCTCACACCCTTCTGTCATTCATAGATTCTCCATGCCGATGTCCACACCAGCCACCAAGAGAAAAAGAAGAAGAAAAATAAACATGAGAAAAATGAAATCCCCCCCCTCCCTCCTCATAGATAAGCCTAGGTAAAATAAAATAAACCTTAAAAAACCCCAGTATATCAAAGTCAACAAACAAAACATTCAAAATATTCCCTTCTGTTTTGGCACCTCTCCTCTTCTATTTCGAGTCTCCTCATGTACCATCTCTCTCGTTTGGTCTGCGCTGCAGCCTTGTGTAGCCTCTTCCACCTCGAGCTTCCATTAAACTTAACAAGATGGGCAGGAAGAGCAAGAAGCAGGCGACAGAAGATTGGGACTGGCTAGAAGTGGCAGATTTGGACTAACTAAGTCAAAGATCAGTCAAGACTTTCTTCAGCCTGAATTACAGGAAACTGAAGCTATTTATCTGTATTTATTCATTACAGATTTAACATCCCAGCCACTTCTCGAAATGAATCAGTATATTCCTACACAAATCTGAGTGTTAAACACATTTTAGTCATCATCAAATGCACTTGCTTGCATCACTGTTACCTCTCCAGTTTCAGTCCTAACCCTGAGAACTTTAGCACTTTTATAAGACGATAAGACCATAAAACAAGAGCCGAATTGGGCCATTCATCCCAGCATTTCTTCTACACCAATTCAAATCACAATGTATGAATTTTTTCTTTCAACCCCATTCTCCTGCTGTCTCCCCAAAACCTTTAACCCCCTCACTAATCAAAAACTTATCTTCCGCTGCTTTAAATATACCCAATGATTTAGCCCCTACAGTTGTATGTGAAAACTAATTCCAGATTCACAACCCTCTAACTGAAAAAGAATTCTCCTCATCTCTTCTTTTATTCTGAGGTTGTGCTCTCTGGTCCAAGACTCTCCGACCATTGGAAACATCTACTCCATCTCACCCTTTTAATATTCATCACATTTTGATGAGATCTCTCTTCATCCTTTTACACTCCAGTCATCAAGAGTCATCAAGCACTCCTTGTATGTTAACAATCTCATCCCAGAGATTATTCACAAATAAACAATCTTTTGCAATCCTTCTTCCTATCTTCTATCTTTAATAAGTTCTTAACTTGTTTGAAACCAAAGTGCCATTTACACTCCTATATTTTATCTTGTTTAATTGTCATTTTTGTTCTGGGTAATTGACACTGGGCCTACATTTCCTCATCACACCAAATTAAAAATTATTGAACTTGTCTTTAAATTTTATCATTCCACTCCTGCAGTTACATTTTTTGCTTCTTCATCTCTAACCCTTGCCATAGACTACCACTTCCTTCTCCACCACTCTTCAGATTAACAGCAGTGGGTGGATCTTAGTGTCTCAACCTTGCTTTCTGGAATTCCATCCTTAAAACACCTGAATCATTTTCAAATATTCTCAACAACCACCTTATAGCAAAATGTTTAGTCATTCCTAATGCTTGCACAGTGGCTTGCTAATTTCTCTGAATATTTTTCATATTCAGCATCTATTTAATAAACATTTTAAATATATTTATCAGAAAAATATGCAATTTGACAGGTTGATCCTTGATATAGATGAAAGAAATATTTCAATGGGCCACTAGATCTGAATTTTGTGGAATGATTATTTTCACTTAATCATAATTACTAAAGTTTGTAATAAAATATTACAGTATTCTGTTTGTTTTCTTTATAGAATATACTTTCTGAACTTCAAAGGCAGATAGCTAATGCACTTGCAAAAGAAAAGGAATGGTTAGAAAAAATAAACATCTTGAAGACAGAGCTTGAAGAGGAAAGGTAAATAAAACTAAATTTTAGAGGTAACAAAGAAAAGCTGCAGGGACTCAAGGGTTTATACAGCATCCATAGAAAAAAATTGAGTCTCAGTTAAGAGTCTCGATGTGAAATGTCAATAGCTAATTTCTCTTCCACGGTTACTGCCTAACCTGGTGAGTTCCTTCCAGCATCTGCAGTTCTCATGTTTCCAAAATTTTGGTGGTACTCAGCAGATCAGATTGCTTGATTGGAGAAAGAAGTGCAGGTAATGTTTTTGGAAATGACATCAAAAATGTCACCGAAGGTAAAATATATTATTATTAGTGCATTAATTAGGTACAACGAAGAATAACAAACTAAATATGACATGTTTGCTTAGTATTTGCTGAGTAAATACAGAGGTGATTAAATGAGAAAAAAGAGTGCAAGGCTAAACAGGTGTTAAAGGGACAAGAAAAAAAAGAAAATTCTGTATTAGGAAATATGCATCAGGGTAAGGCTGAAAATCTTGAAGTAAACATCTAAACTTGGAAAATATTAAAATTATAGAATCATGTTTTTTTACAGAACTAACATATGCTCTTAAAAATGAATAGTAATAATAGTAATGTAAAACAAAATGAAAAAAAACAGACATGTTGAATCATCACACCATGTTTGAGGAACACTAATGTTGAATCACAAACAAATATGCTCTAGAATCTATGTTAAAAAAATTAAGAAAATATTCACACTAAAGTGTGGTTAATTTTTAAGACCAGATGGTTTTCATTCTAAGGTTTTAAAGAATTTGATTAGAACATTGCAGGTAACCTAAATACAATTCTAAGCTTTTCCAATTTAGGATCTGTTTCATTGGATTGGAAAATTGTGCCTGATACTCCATTTTTTAAAAAGTTGAAGGAAACTACAGAATTGAAGATACTAGTTTTTGAGAAATTAATCGAAGCCCACAATTAAACAAAGAGTAATCAAGAGAAATTCCTCTTGAACAGAATACAAGCATGGATTTTCAAAAGATAAGTTCAGTCCAAAGAACCTGATTGAAATTTTTGATGAAGGAACTGAAATGGTGCTACAGATGGACATTTGGATATTTTGATTTCTCCAAGAGAAACCAAAGTTGAATCTCTTGGAATTGAAAGCATTGTAAATTGTGAAATTCACTGAATCACGGGTGACAGAAAACCAAAATGGTTAGGTATGCATCTGAGGTAGTGTCCCACAAATTATTTAATTATAGGTATATCTATTTTTAATAATTTACTAAGATCATGGGATGAAAAGCCACATATATCTATTTCCTATTGCCATGCAAATAAAGTAACAATTTAAGCTATATTGATGGAAATTGGAAATTAAAAGATATTAATAGATTGGATGGATGATATGTATTGTATTTGACTATGGATGAATATTAAATTATTGATATTGGAAGACAATAAACATTAACCATCTTAATGGTTAGCATAGAAGCTGTAAGGGTCCAAGGAGACATGATGATTAGAAGATTAAAAAATGTCATACCCTTATTTGGTAAAAGGAGAAGGGATAAACCAGGCAATTACAGATTTGTGAGCCTTACATCAGTGGCAGGGAAGTTATTGAAAGAAATTCTGAAGGATAGAATGAATCTGCTTTTGGAAAGGAAGAGATTAATTAAAGAAAATGTAAAACACACACACACACACACTTCGAGGACTGATTTATTGCACTATCAGCTCTGCTTATATTCACTTCTTGCCTCTGACGACAGGAGTGACATCCTCTTAGCACCGACCTCTGACTGGCTGGCATTCCCACCATTGCCCGCTGTTTCCCGCGGGATGACAGCTGTTAGTCCCTGCGGGGCCCTCGCCGTTACCACATTTTGTGAGCTGGGTCATGACTGAGTTTGAGGACCACAACATGACCCCGCCCCCCCCCAAAGAACTGGTGATCAGAGTTTACGCTGCCACTTTGGGCGGCCTACAGGGGCTGAGTCTCAACTGGCTCCAGTTTCAGGTAGGTGAAGGTTTCCTCTTTGCCAGCAATGTCCAATACACACGTTGACCCATTATGCTTCGCTCTCCAGAGCACGTCCACCCAGGCTGCGACTTTCCTGGGGTAACTAAAGTCTTCATTGGCGAATAAGAGTTGGATATCCTTGAACAGCTGTTCCAAGAAAATGCTCAAAGAGCAAGCAAGGCCTGTGCTCCTCAGTGAGTGCGACCATCTCACTCATGAGGTCGGATGAGGCCCTGTCCTCTAAACCATCCATGTGAAGCAAACAGGTGGCATTGTCAAGAACGGGGAAAAGCTACGGATGGTGGTCAACTATAGACAGACCATTAACCGCTTCACGCTCCTGGATGCGTACCCCCTGCCACGCATCACGGATGTGGTGAACCAGATCACCCAATACCGCATATTCTCCACCATTGACCTACGTTCGGCCTACCACCAGCTCCCGATCCGCCGTGAGGACCGACCATTCACGGCCTTCGAAGCGAATGGGCAGCTGTATCAATTTCTCAGGGTACCATTCAGGGTCACGAATGGTGTCGCGGTCTTCCAGCGGAAAATGGACCGGATGGTGGACCAAAATGGGCTAACCGCTACCTTCCCGTATCTGGACAATATCACCATCTGCGGCCACGACACACAGGACCACGGCGCCAACCTAGACAAATTTATTCAAACTGCTCGTTGGCTGAACCTGACTTACAATTTGGACAAGTGTGTCTTCCGGACCACACGACTCGCGATTCTAGGTTGTGTGGTGGAGAACGGGATAGTCATGCCAGATCCTGACCGCATGCGTCCTCTAATGGACTTACCCCCCCCCCCCCCCCCCCCATACCCAGAAAGCGCTCAAACGCTGCCTGGGCCTTTTCTCATATTACGTCCAGTGGGTTCCACACTTCGCCGACAAGGCACGTCCTCTTATCAAGACCACCTCCTTTCCCCTCTCGACCGAAGCCAGAGCGGCTTTTGATTGAATCAAATCCGACATCCCCGCTGCGACGCTGCACGCGATCGATGAGTCTGTCCCGTTTCAAGTCGAGAGCGATGCATCCGACTTCGCCCTGGCAGCCACCTTGAACCAGGCTGGTCGGCCTGTAGCCTTCTTCTCCAGAACCCTCCAGGGTCCAGAGAGTAGACACTCCTCAATCGAGAAGGAGGCCCAGGCCATAGTTGAAGTGGTGCGTCGTTGGAGACATTACCTCGCTGGGAGGCGCTTTATACTGTTGACTGATCAATGCGCAGTCTCCTTCATGTTCAGCAACACCCAGCGTGGTAAGATAAAAAACGACAAAATCGCCAGATGGAGAATCGAACTCTCCACCTTTAACTATGACATCCTGTACCGGCCTGGTAAGCTCAACGACCCGCCTGATGCACTCTCCAGGGGGACGTGCGCCAGCATACAGATGGACAGACTACAGAAACTCCATGAGGCTCTCTGTCATCCAGGGGTCACTAGGTTTGCCCACTTTGTGAAGGCGCGCAACTTACCCTACACAGTCGAGGAGATCTACTCCATGACCCGAGCCTGTTCGGTGTGCACTGAATGCAAGCCCCACTTCTTCCGTCTGGATAAATCCCACGTTATCAAAGCCACCCGCCCCTACGAGCGTCTTAGCGTAGACTTTAAGGGGCCCCTACCGTCGACCAACCATAATAACTACATCCTTACGGCCATCAACGAGTACTCCCGCTTCCCGTTCGCTGTGGCCTGCCCAGACACCACTGCCACCTCAGTGATACAGGCCCTTCACAGTATTTTCGCCATTTTCGGGTACCCCAATTCCACCCACAGTGATAGAGGGTCCTCATTCATGACCGCCGAGCTGCAACAGTACCTTCTGGAGTGTGGTATCACTTCAAGCAGCACCACCAGCTATAACCCACATGGTAACGGCCAGGTCGAGAGGGAGAATGCCACCATATGGAGAGCGGTTACTCCGGTCTAAAGGTCTCCCCACCACTCACTGGCAGGAGGTTCTCACTAGTGCCTTACACTCCATCCGCTCCCTCCTATGTACCGCAACAAATGCCATCCCCCATGAAAGGATGTTCTTTTTCCCAAGGAAATACGAATCAGGAACCACTGTACCGGCATGGCTCACCGTCCCTGGCCCCGTCCTTTTGCGACGCCACGTCCGGCACTCAAAGAATGACCCTTTGGTTGACTGAGTGACTCTACTCCACACGAACCCACATTACGCCTACGTTGAGTTCCCAGACGGGTGGGAGGACACTGTTTCGGTGCGGGACCTAGCTCAGGACGCGGTAGACCCAGCAAACCCCCCAACCCAACCTTCCCCAACTCTTTATTCCCCAGGCCCCGTGCCACAACAGAAGGACCAACAGCACCTCAACGACCCGGGCCACCCTGCCGACAACACGACTGGGGAATTGAGCGAAGGAGCGGTCGCACCCAATGAGCCCGCTGGCGACACCACTCCAGCGACCCCAATCCCGGCACCATGGCGGTCACACTGGATGGTCAGACCCCCTGACCGCTACAGTCCTTAACCTACCCCTTCCTTTCATTCTCTCCCTCGTTTTTTTGTTCTTTTTTCCAGGGTCAGTTCTCCAAGAAGGGGTGAATGTGATAGTACAGATCTATCACCAATGTATATAGTGTATATAGTTACAGTATCTAGACTGTGCTTACAGCAATTGGCTGAGAGCTTAGCCACTCCTAATGTCTGGGCCTTAAAGGGTTGTGTCCCTAGCCAGGTCGGATCATTCCGGACTGGTCCGCCACC
The DNA here is from genome assembly GCF_036971445.1 of Narcine bancroftii. Lineage (NCBI taxonomy): Eukaryota > Metazoa > Chordata > Chondrichthyes > Torpediniformes > Narcinidae > Narcine > Narcine bancroftii. Next base: position 223,127,624 of record NC_091473.1, on the reverse strand, counting down.
TGTGAAGAGCTCCTGTCTTTTGCTAATAAAAGCCTTGGTTTGGATCAACAAGTCGGATTCTTTCGACGAGCTCTACAATAGCATATGGAACTTAATTTGCTAAGTGCAAGGTGTTGCATTTTGGTAAGTTGAAAACAGGTCAGGACTTGAACAGTAAAGGAAGAGCCCTGTGGTATGCTGTGGAACAGAGACCTGGGGTACAAGTGCATGGTTCCCTGAAAGTGGTAATGTGGGTACATTTGCTTTCATTGGTTCGGGCATTGAGTACAGGCATTGGAAGTCATAACTACAAAATTTTGATAAAGTCACATTTAAAATACTGCATGCAGTTTTGGTCGATGTCACTAGACTGAAAGGGTGCAAAAAACCTCACCAGTATGCAGGTGTTGAGTTATAAGGAGAGGCTGACTAGGACTTTTTTCCCAGAAGTTCAGGAGGCTGAGGGGTGATTTTATAGGGGCATAGACAAGGGGAATAGTCACAGTCATTTCCCCAGAGTCTGGCTGTGAAACAAGAACAAGGTTTAAGATGAGAGGAGAAAGATTTAAAAGAGACCCAAGGGGAAACTTTTTCACACAGGGTTGTGGGTATATAGAACAAGTTTCCTGAGGAAGTGGTTGAGACAAATACAATTATAGCATTTAAAGGACCTTTGGACATATTTATGGATATGAAAAGTTTAGAGCAGTGGTGAAAGGTCTGTTTCTATACTGTACAATTCAATTACTCATAGCAGAGACATATAAAACTAGAGGGTATGTGTTTGAAGGAAGGAATCTGAAGCAGAATGTTTTTACCTAGGTGGAATGCATTGCCTGAGCTGGTGGAAGAGGTAGGTATATACTCATTTGGGAATTATCTAGATGAGCACTAGAATTACTAAGGCATAGAAAGCTACAAACTAAGTGCTGGTGAATAGGATTAGTATATATCAGTGGTTTTCAAACTTTCTTTCCCACATACCACCTTAAGTCATTTAAATAATATTCTGATCTTTCATTTTTCCTTCCTTCCAAAGTGGATAACCTCACATTTGCAAACATTGTATTCCATCTGCCAGACCTTTGTCCATTCACTTAACTTATCTATTTCTTTCTGCAGACTCTCTGTGTCCTCTGCACAATTTGCTTTTCCACTCAATTTAGTCTCATCAGCAAACTTAGATAAACTGCACTCCGTCCCCACTTCCAAATTGTTTATGAATATTCCAAAAATGTATAGAGTTAGTAGGTTAATTGGTCACATGAGTGTATTTGGGCAGTGCAGGTTCATGGCTGTATATCTAAATTAAATTAAAATTAAAATTTCTCAGCCATGTAATAATTTAGAAGTATTCTCACAATTGCAGAACAGCACAATGGTAACAATGGGATTATTCCCAGACAGTTTAGTTCATTGGTTTATATCAGTAGTTTTCAAACTTTTTCTTTCCACTCACAAACCACTTTTAGTAATCCCTATGCCATGTGCTCTGTGATTGGTAAGGGATTATTTAAGGTGGTACGTGAGTGGGGAAAAAAAGGATGAGAACCACTGCTCCAGAGCCAATTGTTACTGAAATATTTTGCTTGAGAAGAATTGTCATTGGCCCATTTCCTTTTGAATTATAAAACCATGCACATAACAAGTCAATCAGGTTGGATTAAAACAGTGGTTTTCAAACTTTTTCTTTCCACTCACATACCACCTTAAGTAATCCCTTACTAATCATAGAGCACCTATGCCATGGGGATTTCTTAAAATGGTATGTGAGTGAAAAGAAAAAGTTTGAAAATTATTGGTATAAATCCTTACTTGATTGTTGGTGATGACCTGCTAAGGTCTTTGTGATGATTCTAAGTGGGTTGTAAAGTCAATGATGTCAAGCCTCTTGAATCTTGTTGAAGCTGCGTTTAAGCAACTGAAAAGCATTTTATCATAAGATGGTAAAAAAATAGTTTTGTGCTGCCGAAAGGTGAATCACCACAGGATATCTCACTTGTGAACCACTCTTGGAGCCACAATATTTATGTGGCTCGTTCAGTTGGATTTCTGGTCAATGGTTGGAAATTCAGCAATGTTAAAGCCATTGAATGTCAGGAGTAGATAGCTAGATTCTCTCCTTTTAAGATGGTGAAAACTAACGTTTTGGTGGACACATATGCAACCTTAGTTCTATCGATTCCCAGAATTTTTTTGTTTGTTCATTTTTAAGCCACTCAAGATGATTCACTTGAAATCCTCAGCAGAAGTCACCATCTAGATAAATTTGCAGTTCATAATATTGTGGCTACAGCTCACTATTACTGTTATTGGTTGCATTCTCCAGATGCTTCAAGATAAATGTTGTAATAGATACCTGATTTGCTATGGAAAACTCTTTGAACATATATTTCTTTTTTGCAGACTACGTCATGATAAACTCTATTCAGATTTTGACATTGTATTAGCAGAGAAGGAAACTCTTTCACTCAAAATAAACAGTGGAAATGCAGAAATTAAAGGCCTCCAAAATAAACTTGAAGTAGGTAACATTATACGTAACTAATTAGTAGTGGCTTAAAGATCCAGAGTTCGGAAAAATGAAGAGAGACCTCATTTAAATATGTAAGATCCTAAGGAGTCTTGATAAGGTTTGTTGAGATGTTTCACTAGTGGGAGAGCCACAGACAAGGCAATTAAGCTGAAAAATAAGTGACTGCTCATTTAAGACTGAATTGCATAAAATATATCTTTCTCTCAGAGGGTAGTGAATTTGGAATTTTGAGAGTGTTGAAAGCAAGATCATTAGATATATTTTAAAGTGGAGATAGACTACTATTCAAAAGATTGATGAATTGAGATTTATGGGGATCTGGTACAGAAGTTAAAACCAACATAGATTAGACTATAGCGGCCCGTGGCCCACTCCACAGGCTGATATAGCAAACAGTCGTCGAACACGACGATCAGACAGACAGCACATGGGATGAGAAGCCCGCTCCCATAAGCCATAGGAATAGTGGTCAAATCAGCCAATCACAGCCAGTGGATCGCAGGGGTCCAATCTGGGCCTGCACATCAGCAGCTGGCCTCGCTCAAGCCACGCCCCAGTGGTGACACTGCCAGCTGCCTATAAAAGGCAGAGCTGCAGCCCAATAAAGTCAGTGTCAATTACACTCCCTTGGTGTGCGAGTCTTCTTTCTAACCCAAGCTATAATCGTAGCGAACTCGCTACAGTGGTGACCCCGACTGGTCCAAATGGCAATTTGGACCTAATGATGGAGGAACACCCTACAATCAACGCTGAAGCATTGAAGCTGCCTGGCTTCAGGTGTGGTTCCAGCAGGCCGAGGCTCAGTTCACCATTCGCCGGATCTCCACAGATGACATGCGCTACTACTATGTGGTCGATGCCCTCGATCAAGATACCACAGACATGATGTCTTTCCTTATGCATAGCTCTTGCATTTTAAATGAAATGTCTTTTGTGAAGTGTTACTGACTTTGTTTATAGTGACCTAGACTAAACCCCCCCCCACAATCTATCTCTTTAAAAGGCACATTAATATATAAAATAAAATATAATATATATCGTCACAGTACAAATGTTGGGTCCTCACATTGCAGCTGTACAAGGCATTAGTGAGATGACACTTGGAGTATTGTATCCCTACCTGGTATTACAACATTCAGAACATATTTGTATGGATATACAGTATGGATCGGAAGCATGTAGAAGGATACAAAAAAAATGTAGGCAAATGTGACCAGCCTAGAATGCCAATTTGGTCAGCAGGGCCAAATTGGAAGAAGGGCCTGTTCTGTACTGTATGACTGTTGACAGGTCATAAACCCTCATTACCTCAATGATGGAAGCTGTCATTACAGTAATGAGTTTAATACCACAGAGAAATGTGTGGGATAGAGGTAGCTGTGTCACCAATAAAGAAAGCTATACAGATTGCTTTCACCACCTTTATAGGCAGTTGCTACCAGTCCCCAGTAAAGGTTTGCACTTGGCTTATGTCTACGGTGCAACTCTAAGACCATATCACACCAAAGAACAGACACAACAGGGAAGTCAAAGACATAATAAAAATAAGAGAAGTATAACATAGCAAGGATGAATTGGAAGCCAGAGAATTGGGAAACTTTTAAGGGGTCACAGAAGATAACTAAAAAGGAAATATGGGGAGAAAATATGAGGTACGAAGATAAACTAGCCAAGAATATAAAGAGTGTTACGAACCAAGCGTAACAAGCAGTAATAGACAATGAAGCAGTGTTTAATTTTAAAACACTAATTTTATTTCTAACTCTTAAACTTTAGTCTTAAGTTTTAAACTATCCTTAACACTAAATCTATCTCCATCTATGTGCTGGTGTCTAGTGTATGTGTCTGTGTGTGTGATATACCCAAACCATTTCAGTCCAGGCCAAAATCCAGAAAGTTACTTCAAAGTTCATTCTTTTAAATTCAGTGTTGAAGTGTATGCCTTTGAAATTTGATGCCCAGAATTAATGTTGAACTGATAGGAAGAGTGAAGTTGTGGTTTCTACAGACTCACGAATTCTTCTTGCGTTTCCTTTGAAGAAATGTCCATCCACATGATTACAACACTCCTGGTCCTTTTGTAGGCAAGACTTGAACTGGGCAGCCTCCACAAAGCTTCCAACATCCTGGCACCGGTCTCCCCAAGTACCTTCACTGCTAGCCACACTTAAAAATGAAACAAGTCTTTCCAAGTGGCCTTCACTGTTAGTCTCAATCAAAATGAAGCACTTTGCTTCCCAAAAGACTCTCCTGGCACAGGTCAATCCACTGAAAAGGCCCAGTCGTTCTCAGAGCTTGCTTTGCTCTGAATTCCACAAAAATAGCTGGTCACAAGAGCTGCTTTCAAAACCTGCTTTCTCTTCAGCAGCCAGAATGGTTCTTGCAAAATTACAATGTTTTTACAAATGCGTCGAATTCTGGAACAGGCTGTGACTTGTGCTTGTGTGAAATGTTAACTGTGACCATTCAGTCCCTCCTATCTATATTATCCCTTACAGTGATAATCCTATTTTACTAAAATAGGAGCTTGTAATAAGAGGGAAAAAAATTAGTTAAGATCAAAGATGGTCCCTTGAAGACAGAAACAGATGAAATTATTATGGGGTACAAGGAAATGGCAGATGAGTTGAACAGGTACTTTAATCTGTCTTCACAGACAGAGAACCTAGGGTAACAGAGGAATTGAAGGAAATTAACATTAGGCAGATAATGGTGTTGGGTAGGCTGATAAATCGGCAGTGCATGATCTGCATCCCAGGGTACTTACGGATTTGGCTCTAGAAATCACGGACAACCTAAAGAAGTCTCTAATGAACTATCTTTAACATGTTACCTGCAAAACCAGAGGAGCCAATACATTTGACCACTGCTACACCACTAGGAAGAACACCCACCGAGCCACCCCACGACTGCACTTCAGCAAGTCTGATCACCTAGCTGTACTTCTATTCCCGACGTACAAGGAGAGACTGAGAATCACAATGCCAGTGGTGAAGACAGTGGAAGTATGGTCGAAGGAGGCGGAGGAGCACCTGAAGGATTGTTTTGAATTGATGGACTGGACCACATTCAAAGATTTATCTACAAACTTGAATGAATATGACACAGCCATCACTGACTTTATCAAGACCTGCATGGATGAGTGTGTGCCCACACATACATACCATGAGTACCCCAACCAATAACTTTGGATGAATCAAAGGATTCACAACCTGCTGAAGGCTAGATCAATGGCGTTGAAGGCCATTGATCCAGAACTCTACAAGCAGCAAAGAGGAAATTTCAAGGGAAGTTGGAGACAGAGTCAGATACTCACCAGTTATGGCAGGCCATTACATTTTATGAGGCCAAACTCCATAAATGGCTGTGATGGTTTACTGCCCGATGAGCTCAACATCTTTTATGCTCACTTTGAAAATGAAAACTCAGTGGTACTTGTGAAATGTGTTTCTGAGGACAACATCAGAACATCCTTTAAGAGGGTGAACCCTCACAAGGTGTCAGACCCTGATGGTGTACCTGGAAGAGTACTGAAAATCTATGCTAACCAACTAGCTGGAGTGTTAACAGACATTTTCAATCTCTCACTTCTGCAGTCAGAGAATCCTCAATGACTATCACCCAGTAGCATTCACATCTACTGCGATTAAATTATTTAAGAGGTTGGTCATGACCAGAATTAACTTTGTACCCAAGTAAAGATCTGGACCCACTGCAATTTCCTTACCTTCTCAGTCGCTCCACTGTAGGTGCAATATCACTGGGTCTCCAATCAGCATGGGATCACCTAAACAATAGCAACATGTACATCAATTACTCTTAATCAATTATAGCTCAGCTTTCATCACCATCCTACCCTCAGTGCTGGTGAGCAAGCTCCAAACCTTGATCTCTGCATCGCCCTCTGCAACTGGATCCTTGACTTCCTCATCAGAAGACCACAGTCAGCACAGATCGTAAACAATGTCCTCCTCACTGATAACACAGGCATACCTCAAGGATGCACACTTAGCCCACTCCTCTACTGGTTCTACACTCATGACTGTATGGCTAGGCATCTACAAATTTGCTAATGACACGACAGTTGTCAGCAGAATTACAGACATCAATGAGGAAGCGTACAGAAGGGGGATAGATCAACTAATTGAATGGTGTCACTCAATGTTAGCAAAACTAAGGGGGCTGATTGTGTAAATTGGAAGAACATGAGCCAGTCCTCATCGAGAGGCAGCAGTGGAAAGAGTTAAGAACTTCAACTGGATCTGTCCTGGGGCCTAATATTGATGCAATCACGAAGAAGCCAGTGGCTATACTTCGAGAGGTGTTTGAGGAGATTTGGTATGTCACCAAAGACTCTTGCAAATTTCTACAGGTGTGCTATAGAGATCATTCTGGCTCATTGTCTGGTATGGAAGTGCCAATGTACATGATGTGAAAAAAATCTGCAGAGAGCTGTGAACTTGGCAGCACCATCATGAGGATGTCTTCACTCCATCGAGATAATATACAAGAGGCGGTGTCTTAAGAAAGCAAACTCTATCCTCATGACCCTCACCACTCAAGCCATGCCCTCTTCACACAGCTACCATCGGGAAGGAGGTAAAGGAGCCTGAAGATGAACACCCAGCAGCACAAGGACAGCTTCTTCCTCTCTGCCATCAAATTTCTGAATGTCATTGAACCACGGACACTACCTTTCTCTTCTTATACTCTAATTTATTTATTAGAAATGTAATTTATAGCATATTTGCACTGTAAACATGACATATAACCATATAACCATTTACGGAGCGAAAACAGGCCATGTTGGCCTTTCGAGTCCGCACCGGTTCACTGATTTTGTGCACCCTCATCAGGCATTGCTCCCGGTAGATCTTCACATCGGCCACATGTTCATGACAATTCTGATTCTGAAATGGTGCAAGGTTGATTAACTAACTTGTGTCTTGAGGTATGTACATTATACTGTGACAAGAGATTTCTAGAATTTGAGGAATTATATCTTATAATCAATTACAGTGAAACCACTAGTATCTGGAATTCAAGCAACCGGCAGCCTCAAGTAACCAGCAAAAAAGTCAAGGAAAATACATTTTAAAAAAGTAAAATAAATTAGAATTGAATAATAGGTAAACATGTGTACATTTAAAATTGTAAAAGTAAATGTACTCTGAAGTAACACATAAACCCTTGGTGCAGATGGGAGTAAATATTCAACCAGTGGAATTCGTTGGTCATTCTTTGCTTGTAGCAGCTGTTTGAATAAGATGGCATCACTAAGGATGAAGAGCTGGTTGATGTTGCTCGCCATTGGATGTCTCTCTTAAGCTGTCTCCTTATATCCTTATCCCTGCTGAGTAAGAGTCACTCCAGTCAAAGGCTGGGGTGGGGGGGGAATTATCGATAATCTTATTGATCATCTTTCAGGCAGCACCATGGAGGGGAAGGAACGTGCAACTCAGCGTCTGTTAAATGTTTTCAAAGAATATGACTGAATATGAAGTAAAATGCTTTAAAGTGTCTATATTCATGCAAATGCATTAGTTATGCATTGTCAGTATTAGGCATTGTAAGAATAAGTCTCAAGAAACCAAAAAATACACTATCAACATCAACCAATCCTCATAGGTGTTGCATAACGGGGATTTTACTGTATTTATTGTTGTTATCTATTTTAAGCAAAGCAATAGCAATCTGCTTTGAATTTAATCAAAAAGTGTTCATCAACGATGTACGGCATTGTTTATTTTCCACCACAGTGCAAGATGTGTTCTCTAATAACCCTTCAGTGACAACGAGGAGGCCCTATTCAAACTGAGAAAAAGAGTAGAAAGCATTGCTCTCTCGGCATTTATTTTACTTTAATGTAATTGAATTTTGACATTTAGCAGAGTAACAGGCCCTTTCCACCCACAAGCCCATGGTGCCCAAACACCCAATTAACCTGCACTCCCTGTACATGTGAAAGGGTGGGAGGAATCCAGAGCTTCCAGATGAAACCCAAGCAGACATGGGAAGAATGTTCAAACTCCTTACAGATAAAAGCTGGATCCTTAACGCTGTAATAACTCTGCACTAACCGTGCCGACCTTCAATAGCAAATTCAACAGCAGAATCTATGTTCTGTAGCCAGTCACTGAGAATGCATTGGCTCAGCTTAGAATACATTATGAAATGAAATAAATAATGGAATGAGATCACTTCTTGTTCTTCTAAAATGTAATCTCTCCTCCTTGAATAATTGACATGAGACAAGTCAAATCCAGGTGGGAGAGCACTCAGGTCTATGCAAGATGATTTATATCACAATCAAAGGAGAGTCTGAAAGAGGAAGGTATATTTCAGACTTTTTTCACATTTCATAGATATTCTGTTAATTGTATTAATGCTGGTTAATCTGATGTTCTGTATAAGATGTATCTTCCCTCTGGAAAAATAATACTGTTACGAGCCCAAAGGACCCCCAAACCCAGCAGCAATAGATATTCACCAAGACAAATGGTTACTTAAACAAAAGTTGCTTTTAATTATCTTTAAACATGAAAACAGAATTACACTTTAACTTCTCACTATTACCTAACTTAACCCCCTTCTAATTCTAAGCACACGTGTGTGTAAGTTCAGAAAAGCTCTTTGGTTCACAGTCCAATCTCACTTCTCATTTCTCCAAGTTCACTGGTTGCAGGCAATTCTTATACTGTGCACAGAATTTAACATGTATAAAGTTCACCAGGCTTTGGTGCTCGAAAGGTTACCGCTCAGGAAGGTTCTTGTCGGTTTTCAGAGAGAGATATGTGTTGTTCCAGGACATCCACAACTGAAGTACTTTCATCAGTCATCTCAGTGTCCTGCTGACAAAATGTGTCCCTTTCAGGGTTCTCCAGATGATAACCTCTTTCTTTCAGGTCATCACAGAGTTCCTTTCTGTTTCACTTATTCCAAGTGAAACATTAGACAACCAGTCCTCTCCTCTTGCATCAACCACAAGGCTGTGACTAGGCCATCTTCCACTTTGGGGTTTCTTCCCAGTTTTTCCTATTTCAGTTTGCTGATACTGCTCTCTCTCTCTCTCTCTCTTTCTCACACACACACACACACACACACACACACACACACACTGACTAACCTGTTTGACCCTCTCTGCTTGCAAAACCACATGACCCAGCAAGTCTTCTGTAAACAATGGGGCATTAGTCTGCTCTTTCATTTGTTGCTTTTGGATAAACAAGAACCCATCAGTGTCTTCTCTGAGCACTCTTCAAACCTCCTGCAAAAAGGTGTGTGAAGCCACTGTCTCCTCTGTTGTTTTAAAGACAATAGTCCATTTATTCCACAACATCAATCCAATTAACACCTACTTGAGAAGTCTCCATAGGCATTCTTCAAATTTCTGTAAAGTCACTGTGGACATGAAGTCTCCAGTATTTCAAATAAGATCTGTTTTAAAGTGTTTGTATGTCACCTACTCTAACCTTTCCCAATTTATCTTCCAAAAATATTTCTACATTCTCTGTCACAATACCAACTATTTTCAAGTTTTCTGATAATTCAAATTTTTCTCATGAGTTATTCAATATGTTTAATTATGCTCTGCTAACTGTATATTGGACTCTTTCAAAATATGTAATGCAGTCCAGGTCCATAATATAATTTCACATAAAACCAAAAATTGCTGGATTCAGCAGGTCAGATCCCCAGGATACATCTTTCCAGGATGTGTAGCATTTTCAAAATTCTCTCGCAATATGCAGGAGAGCTTATCTGAAGCCTCATGATTCAATTAAAATGTCCAGGGGTCTCAGGTTATATTCACTTTCTCTATCATCTCTTTGGTCTTTTCCACTCATGGGCCACCCTGGTGCCCTTCTGCCACATCTCAGTTTCCTGTTGTAATTTATCTCTATACCTATTTCAATTTATTTGGTAAACAAGAAAATGTACAGATGCTGGGGTCTCATGCAGTATACAAAGGTGCTGGAGAAACTCAGCAGGTCATGTAGCAGCCTTAGAAATTAAAAGGCAGTCAACGTTTCGGGCCTGAGCCAAAGATCAGGCAGTGCGTAATGTTATATTTATGTGAATGCTTGCTGTTATGTTTTTTGTTATGTGCATTGTTGCTGAAAATTGCTATCATGTTACTTTGTGTTTTGCATATTTTATTCTTTTTTGGCATTAGAACTTTGAATATAAAGAAGAAATGGCAAAGAAAGAGATGGAAGCACTTCAGGAACAAAATAATCAAAAAGAGTGAGATCAAGTTGAATTAATTAAAAGTGTATTGTTAAAAAATTACATATAATTAAATATTATTAAGAGCTCAAGCGGTTTATATCACATCCTTGAAATTCAAAATGTTTACGTGCTTTTCTGGTGAAAAATGTTCACCCAAACATCCAAAGTAAGAGGATCGTAAGATTTTTCTTGCATCTGATTCTGAACCAGCAAATTTGCATTTGTAGCAGACAAAAAATTGTTGGAGGAACTCAGCTAGTCAGGCAGAAATCATGGGTAGACATGGTTAGTCAACATTTTGGTCTGAACACTTAGCAAGATGGTGGGAAATATAAAAGTCTGCAGACAATGTGATTATAGTCAAAACACAGAAATGCTGGAGGAACTCAGCTGGTCTTCCAGCACCCATAAAAGGTAAAAATGTATGACTGATATTTCAGGCCTGATCCCTTCCTCAAGGTATGAGTGAAAAAAAGCAGGTGTCAGACTGAAAGCTTGGAAAAAGAAAGGGGGAAGAATGGGAGGGGGAGGAGAATAAGCCAGAAAAAAGATGTAAATTGGATATGATAAGAATTTCTGTATTCTTTCACAGAGCCAAAATCAGTTCTCTTATCATATCTAATTAACATCTTTGTCTGTTGGTCTATACTCTTCTCCCTCCCCTATTTATTTCCCCAGCCTTTAATTCAGCCTCCTGTCTTTTTCTCATTCATACCTTGAGGGTGCCTTGGGCCCGAAATGTCAATAATATATCTTTACCTCCTATGGATGCTGTGTGACTGGCTGAGTTCCACTAGCATTTCTGCTTTTTGACCTTTAACAAGAGAGAGTAGGTGAATTTACATATATGAAGAAAGTTTTTAAAAAGCTGGGGGAGGGGCCCAGCGATGAGAGTATAGGGCAGAAGGGCTGGGAAGTGTAGAGATAGGTAGAGGGAAAAAACATTTGGAAGGGAAGTGAGGAAAGAAAAGTGAGATAAAGAGAGAATAAGTACAGGAATAGGTAAAGAAGAGAGTATGTAAAGAAAAGAGTGGGTAAAGAAAAAGATTTTCGGCAGAGGTCACCCAATTTGTGGGAATCAGATGGGAGGGGGGTTGTGGTTACAGTAGGAGTAGATAAAGAAGTGTGGAATCAGATAGGGGTCGAGGTTACCTAAAATTTAAAAAATCATTGTTCATGCTGTTAGGTTTAAGACTGTTCAGGAGAAATATGTTCTTCATCATGCTCATATTTAGCCTCGCCCTGACAAAGGTTAAGACCAAGGACGGATATATCACTGTAGGAATGCTTGGGTGAGTTAAAATTGTTGACTACAGGAAGTTTAAGTTTAGACCAGTGGTTCTCAACCTTTTTTTCCCACTCACAAGTAATCCCTTACAAATCATAAAGCACCTATGGAATGCCACTTCCTTAAAGCCTTGCTTAATGTCACGAGGAGTGAATGGAGTTGGCTGAAGACTGACATGTATCATGCTGAGAGCTCTGGAGGGGGATCATCTGTTTAGCACAGTGGCTCGCAACCATTTTTGTCCACTCACATTCCACCTTAAATAATCACTTCCTTACCACAGAGCACCTATGGCATAGATTGCCATAGGTATTCTGTGGTTAGAAAGGGATTGTTTAAGGTGGTATGTGAATGGAAAGATAAAAGACGACACCACTGGTTTAAACCCACCAAATGCAGCAAAGATTTTTGGCAAGGAGGTCACCCAATTTGTGTTTGATTTCATTGATGTAGAGGAGACCAAGTGCACCAAATGTAGTGTTTTAAGTTGGATGATCTGCATGTAAAGCTCTACCATACCTGGGGGATCTGTTTACTGCCCTGGACATAGGTGAGAGAGGAGAAGTAGGGTCAAGTGTTCTGCAGTAACAGCGGATAGTGCCCAAGGATGTGAAGAGTTAATAAAATTTACATTTGAAAACTTTTTTAATCTTAGGGAAAAATGGAAAGCACTAGAAAACACATTGAAACAACAAGATCAATTAACTGTTAGAAAACTTGGAGAAAAAGAAGAAAATGTAAGTTTCTATGTACTTATTTTCCTTTTGTTATGTGGTTTTAACTGCTGCTATCTTTTTCAAGGCTCGCAAATAACATTTGGGTGAGGTCAAAAATCAAAATCATTGCTGGTATTTGTGTATTGTTGTTCAAAAGACACCAAAAGAGCATTAGGATATTGAACTTGAGATTCATATTCAGCCTTGGTAAATATTACCCCACCCACCATTTTAATCATAGACTTAGTTACTGCAAAAATCATTATCACCCGAGATTGAGGCATTGAGTCTTTTGCACTTTTTTCTTCCAAGCTGTGCTATTGCAAAACATGTTTATTCAAAATAGTAAGTGAATGCAGAGCTGGTGTGGAGAAGTGAGAAAGCTAATAATCAGATGTCGAAGAATGTAGCCAGACCATGAAAATTCAAGTATTGTAACTCAATGGCCTATTGGTGAGATGAACAGCGCTCATTTTGTGTTCTGAGGGATATTGGAAGTTTGATCAAAATCTAAGAGATGAATGTCGAAAATATGGTTTGGATTTGTGGGCAAAAGGGTTCCAAAACAGTGCCCAGTCAGAGAGGGATAATTGGTGAAATCGGATTTACAGGTGATTGGTGAAAGAGATCTGTGGGAGTAAGGGATTTTATCTTGGCGATATGGGTTTTATTCCGTGCGGGCTGGGAGGGGGGGGGCGGGTAAGGAGAAATAATAATTACCAGAAACTGATTCCAAGCAACATGCTCGGAAAGGCTTCTTTTAAATTATACTGTAGCAAAGGCAGAAGTATGGTTAACATCTGGTTGTCCCAGCAACATCCAATTTAAATATAACCTGGCCCAGTTTACCAGATGTTGCTATCTGGTGAGCACAACAAGAACATCACAGCCACATTTCTGAAGTGGTATGATTTCACCTGGAAAGGTTGCAATTGAATTCTATTTAATTTTGTATTCATTCTCATTTACCCAGCTCTAGGGGAAGAAAAAGACACAACTTAGGCCATTGTCTATTTTAATAATTTGCATCCTGAAAGTGTTCCTTTTTGTATTATTTGGACTAAAAGTTTTAAACATGCCCTTTATAAATGGATTTTCAGTAAATTTTAGTGAAACCTAAATATCAAAACTCCAGTTGTGAATGATTGCAATGACATGTGTCACGGACATTGATATTAGCATTCTGCAGGCTCTAAAAAAAAGAGCCCAAGATTCTGTAAATCAAAGGAATATTTTGGATAAAAATCTATGGAAAGTGGAAGAGTTAATATTTCAGGTCAGACTTTTCAGTATCTTTTAAGGTTCATTTTTGCCTAATATTTAAAGGGATACATTAAAGCACATTTAAACATTTGCATGTTTATTTTTGGAGCAAAACTTGAAAGAGATACAGCTTATTTAACACCAACACCATCATCAACAGTTTACTATTGTGGTGAACTGCCAAACTGTATTGTATTCCTGATGATGTGGCTCCACCCTGTCTTGCTGTCCCTCCCTCTTTTAACCTTGTATAAAGCCTCCATCACCCTGACCCTTACCCAGAAAACCCAGGTCATGACACAGGATGAGGTCCTTGTCCATTGTGAAAAAAGCCTGTAGATCAGTGATTCAGTCTCAGCCTCTCGAGTTACTTCCTGTGCATCAATTTTATTCACAATTTTTTGTTTTTATCACTAATAATGGACCAACTCCCGAAACCTGACAAGATAGAGATTGATCCACAGTCACCGGATGGCTCAGACGGCTTCGAACACTGGCTACGTGATTTTGAGGTCTTTCTTCAAAACTCAGCCAGCGTCGTGGCCACCAACACAAACAGACCAGCACCGACTATTCCCAATGATCAGGAATGCCACCACATATGGAAGCAATGGATATTCTCAACGAAGTATACGCCAGACATATGCTGGCCACCCGCGGTCACCATCCTGAGACGCGAGTCTACAGACCACAGGTCCACAACCACGCCCGATTAACCAGCCCACCACAGCCGCTATCTCCCAGGAGCAGCTGAAGTGCTACTTCTGCAGCCAGGCAAAACACCCCCGAAAACACTGCCAGGTGAGAGATGTGACGTGTTCAAATGCAAGATAAAGGGCTACTATACAAGAGTATGCTGATCGCAGCCCTCCATCCCCAGCACCACTGTGTGCACAGCATGGTAGTCACCATCTTGGATGCTGCCATGAGGACCCTCCTATCATGCCCCTTGAAGGAAAGTCAACATCTGTCGGACCATGGACTGACCCTGGCTTCGGTGGTGGACCAGAACAAACCTCACCTACACGCCCGCTCCATGATGGACATCTCCATCAACAACTAGGTGACTAAATGCCTTTTGATAGTGGGAACACCGAGAGTTTTATTCATCCAGACATGGTCCAACGTTACTCCCTTGAGGCTAAACCAGTCACCTACAAAGTTGCCCTGGTTTTAAAGTCTCACTCTGCAGAAATCCATAGCTACACTACGGTGACGCTAATTGTGGGGCATAACATATAGAGATTAGAAGCTCCTCATTATGCCGCAGCACTGCGCACCAGTACTGTTGGTGCTAGACTTCCAGTGCAGCTTAAAGAGTGTCACTATGCAATATGATGGCTCTCTCCCACCTCTCAGTCGGCAACCCACAGTTCTTTAACTAGCTGCTCTGTTTCCCCCGCCCCCCACCCCCCCGCTGGCCCAAATGGCACACAGTCTCTCTATCCTCCGCATGAACCGCCCACCGGTATTTGCCAATCTTACCCCCAACTGTAAGCCAGTCACTATAAAAAGCAAGTAATACAGTGAGGAGGACTAGGTGTTTATAAAGGCGGAGGTACGATGACTCCTGGATGAGGGGATTATCAAAGCCAGCACCAGCCCCTGGAGAGCTCAGGTAGTAGTTGTCAAGGGCATGGGTAAACACAGAATGGTGATAGACTATAGTTAAACTATTAATCACTACACGCAGGTGGATGCCTACCCCCTCCCTCACATTGCGGATATGGTTAACCAAATAGTCCAGTATTGTGTGTTCTCCACGATAGACTTGAAATCCACCTACCACCAATTCCCTATCCGCCCTGAGGATCGTCAGTACACAGCTTTTGAGGCGGATGGTCATCTCTACCACTTCTTCAAGACTTCCTTTGGTGTCACCAATGGCATTTCTGCCTTCCAACGGGAGATGGACCCAATGGTAGACCAAAACAACCTGCATGCCACTTTCCCATATCTGGATAACATCATGATCTGTGACCACAACCTGCAAGACCATGACACAAACATCCAGAAATTCCTCACCACCACCAAACACCTGAATCTGACCTACAATAAGGATAAGTATGTTTTCTGCACTATCTGACTGGCGATCCTTGGTTGCATCATGGAGAATGGGGTCATTGACCCCGAACCCAACCGCAAGCAGCCTCTGCTAAACTTCCCCCTTCCCCACAGCCTCAAGGGCCTGAAAAGGTGCCTGGGCTTCTTTTCTTATCATGCCTAGTGGGTTCCAAATTATGTGGATAAAGCCCAGCCCCTTATCAAGTCCACTTCCTTCCCCTTACAACTGAAGCACGGGCAACCTTCTCCCGCATAAAGGATGACATCGCAAAAGCCGTATCATATGTGGTGGATGAATCTTCCCCCTTCCGGGTAGAGAGCAATGCATCCGATTTTGCACTGGCTGCCACCCTTAATCAGGCAGTCCGTCCCATTGCCTTTTTCTCCCACACCCTCCAGGGCCCTGAAGTCCAGCACTCCTTGATAGAGAAGGAGGTTCAAACGATAATTGAGGCAGTATGGCACTGGAAGCACTACCTGGCCGGCAGACGTTTTACCCTGTTATGGACCAACAGGTCGTGGCATTCATATTCAACAATAAACAGCAGGGTAAGATAAAGAAAGATAAAATTATGAGGTGGAGGATTGAGCTCTCCACCTACCCTTACAACATCCTGTACTGGCCGGAGAAGCTCAACGAGCCCTCAGATGCCTTATCACGAGGAACATGAGCCAGTGCATGGGTGGATCACCATAAAGCCCTTCACAATGACCTCTGCCACCCCAGTTTCATGAGATTTTTTCACTTTATCAAATCTCAGAATCTGCCATACTCCATTGGGGATGGCAGAGACATGGCCAGGGACTGCAGGGTCTGTGCAGAGTGCAAGCCTCATTTTTACCAATGGGACAGGGTGGACCTGATAAAAGCCACATGCCCCTTTGAGTGCCTGAGCATGGACTTCAAGAGCCCCCTTCCCTCCACCAACTGCAATACGTACTTCCTCATGGGTATTGACGAGTATTCGCAGTTCCCCTTTCCCATCCCCTACCCTGACATGACCACCATCACAGTCATTGAGGCCCTACACAACCTGTTCACCCTGTTCAGGTATCCATCATAGATCCACAGCAACCAGGGCTCCTTGTTCATGAGCGATGAGCTGCGCCAATTCTTGCTGGCCAGGGGTATCGCCACCAGCAGGATCTCACGAATTATAATCACCAGGGGAATTGTCAGGTAGAAAGAAAGAATGGCTCCATGTGGAAGGCCATCCTCCTTGCCCTAAAGTCCAGGGGACTGCCTATCTCTCACTGGTAGAACATCCTTCCAGTGATACTCCATGCCACTCGATCTTTGCTATGTACTGCCACTAATGCTACTCTTCACGAAAGAATTTTCTCCTTCCCCAGTAAGTCCACGTCGGGGACCATCCTACTCTCCTGACTGATGTCTCTTGAGTTGGTCCTACTACGAAAACACATGGGCCATAAAACCTACCCCCTGGTCAAAAGGGTTCAGCTCCTCCACGTGAATCCCCAATATGCATATACAGCCTACCTGGATGGACACGAGGAAACAGTCTCCATCCAGGACCTTGCGCATGCAGGGGGCCTCGAGGAGCACACCCACCAGGTAGCACCTCCTCTCCTTCTGCAGTCATGCAATACATACCGCTGCACCCTCCCCCCAGCCCAGTCACTCCAGTTAAGCCATCATGCCTCCAGCAGGTCGACACAGCTCTGGAGGTCCAGGACAAGATAGCGGCCCTGGCTGCAACCTCACAACCAGCACTCCGCCAGTCAGTACGGAATATCAAGCCGATGGACCGACTTAACCTGTAAGACTTTGTGACCCACATCACCCCACCGGACAATTAAAAAAAAAAGAGGTGTATGTGGTGAACTGCTGAACTGTATTGTATTCATGATTACCTGGTTCCCCACCCACCCCCACCCTGTCCTGTGCCCCCCCCCCTTCTTTTGACCTTGTATAAAGCCTCCATCACCCTGACTCTTCCCCAGGAAGCCCGATTCACTATGCAGGATAAGGTCCATTATAAATAAAAGCCTGTAGCCTCAGTCTCTCGAGTTATTTATTGTGCGTCAATTATCTCTCAAGATAAAGATGTATGCAGAAATAGTCAAACACAGGACATGTATCATACAGCCAAAAGCAATTTCCAATAGCTATCAACTTTACAAAAACTTCAGCAAACATGTAGACAGAGTTCATTGTTTTACAAAAGAGTCTGACTCCCTGAACACGCAGGATATTACTTACAATATACAAACAATTATAAGATCATCAGAATGCAAGCCACTAATATCAAGTGAGAGAGAGTTTACCTATCTCGGCTGCACCATTTCATCAGATGCAAGGATCGACAATGAGATAGACAACAGACCCGCCAAGGCAAATAGCGCCTTTGGAAGACTACACAAAAGAGTCTGGAAAAACAACCAACTGAAAAACCTCACAAAGATAAGCGTATACAGAGCCGTTGTCATACCCACACTCCTGTTCGGCTCCGAATCATGGGTCCTCTACCGGCACCACCTACGGCTCCTAGAACGCTTCCACCAGCGTTGTCTCCACTCCATCCTCAACATCCATTGGAGCGCTTACACCCCTAACGTCGAAGTACTCGAGATGGCAGAGGTCGACAGCATCGAGTCCACGCTGCTGAAGATCCAGCTGCGCTGGATGGGTCACGTCTCCAGAATGGAGGACCATCGCCTTCCCAAGATCGTGTTATATGGCGAGCTCTCCACTGGCCACCATGACAGAGGTGTACCAAAGAAAAGGTACAAGGACTGCCTAAAGAAATCTCTTGGTGCCTGCCACATTGACCACCGCCAGTGGGCTGATAACGCCTCAAACCGTGCATCTTGGCGCCTCACAGTTTGGCGGGCAGCAACCTCCTTTGAAGAAGACCGCAGAGCCCACCTCACTGACAAAAGGCAAAGGAGGAAAAACCCAACACCCAACCCCAACCAACCAATTTTCCCTTGCAACCGCTGCAATCGTGTCTGCCTATCCCGCATCGGACTTGTCAGCCACAAACGAGCCTGCAGCTGACGTGGACTTTTTACCCCCTCCATAAATCTTCGTCCGCGAAGCCAAGCCAAAGAGAATATCAAGTGAAAATGATAAGGATCTATCATTCCTTAGCTCATTGCAAAAGCAACATTTTACCTATGAAATATACTTCGGGTACAGCTCAGAATTTTTCCCTCGTTCCATTGTTTAATGTTGTGACTAATGTCACAATATGACAGTTAGTATCCATAAGATACTCAAATATGTGACTTTCGTTGCTGTATCCATTAGAAATCCAAGACATTCAGCCAAAAATACTTCTCAACACCAATGATTTTTCTCTCAAGGCCCCTCCCACTTTAATTTCTCCAGTATTTAATCTCAAAAAAGGATACTGACTTGAATCATTGACGATCCATTTCTCACGATGGATTTGATTTGACCTCACAGCTTCTCTGCTTGCTGATGCCATATTCTAAGTTTTCTTATTTTCCAAGAGTAACAATGAGTTTGCAAAGAGCAATAAGCATTGTTAAAGAGAGCGGAGATTAGTAACTTATCTCTTAGACAGGTGAAAAAATTATGATTAAGCTGCGAGAAAAAATCTTCAATTTGAAAATTAATAATTATCGAAATATTCTTCCACAGTTGAAAAATTTACAAAATGAAGTAAAGAAAAAGGAAAAATTACTGAAGACTATGGAGAGTAAGGTAAAGCAAAATATGGTCTTTGTGAATCTTACAAGTTTTGTAGTTAAGGAAAACCATTAAATAATCAAATATATTTAAAATATAATTGTGACAGGCCAATATGTTCTAAGCGCAGTTAAAAACATAGAAAATGTCCAAACTAGAAGCAACTGCACCTGAAAAGTTTCAAAGCTTTAATGTTATTTTTAGGGCCTAAGATCAAGGAAAATACTGTCCAAGTCTTGGAAGCCAGCCCCTTGTCATACCTGAATTGGCTGAAATTCATAATCATAATTTGGCCAATGCCTTGATTTTCTCACTGAGTTTCACTGTAGTTTATATAATTATTTCTAAAATGAGATTGGTGGCATTAAAACCCTGATTTTCCAGATTCTATACCTGCAATGTGGCAGGTTGCAAGATCATTTGAGATTTTAGATGCAAGGACGGTGACCAAAAGCTTGATCAACAAGATGGGTTTTACTAAGGAGGCAATTAAATTCAATTTGGCAAAACTAATAACAATATGAGCAAAGGTCTCAGGGCAGTGGAATAATCAATTAGTGAAGGGCAAGAATTTGAAAATAAATCTGAGAATTTAAATTTAACCTTTGCTTAATCAGAATGTATGTTGGTTAGCGAGGTCAGGGTAATTAGTGAACATAATATGTATCCCCCGCCTTTCAAAGTTTGCTTTACACCACTTCACTTTTATGAAAGACCTGTTTTCACTAACTGAAAGAAGTCTGAAGAGGATAGCATTCAGCATTTCTTTTGCAGGGAGCTGTTATAGACGCAGTGAGCACCTCAAACAGAGAGAGTGGCACCGCCAAGCTCCTTCACCAGGAACTGCACTCAGCATCAAGCCACCATAGCTTTGAACTGTGTGAGCATCTGTGCTTTATCCAGTGGCGTCACTAGCGTTGGTGTCACCCAGTGCAGTAACTCATGGTGTCTCCCCACCCCCACCCCCATGGACCTCTTCCCATACCAGACCATATGAATCCTTAGTAATGTTTTTTTGTACTAATGTTATTCATCAATCATAAATCCTGTAAATCACTAAATGTAATGGCAATAGCAATGAGATAAGCAACTCACAAAATTAAAAGTACACCTTTAAATTACAATATCATACACACAGCAGCAATGAAAACAACAGCGCGTGCTTGTAGCGCATGCTGACAAAACCACGTGATTTGAAGCATCATTGTAATTGGGTAATAATGACAGCTCTGACCGGAGTGTATTAGAAGGTTCAAAAAGTAAATTAGCATAGAGTTTTAATCTTATTGGTATGTTGATACATGTAAGCTAGGTTTACGAAAAAATGTTTTCATTGTTATAACTAACTACAGGGATATTTTTATTTAAAAAATAATAAATTTCTGCTGAAACACCACAAAATTTTATAGACAGTCATTTTTGTGTCACCCCTCCCGATGGTGTCACCTGGTGCAGTCCACACCCCTTGCACCCACCTAGTGTGATTGCTTCTTTGCTTTACGTCATTTCAGCTTACGAAAGGTTTCATATGTGCGCTCTACTTTCGGATAACAGGGATACCTGTACCTGCGAATTAGAACATAGGTGGAACCAGCTAAATGTTATCATGTGCTCGATGGCCAAGAATGCATTGTAACAGTGGGATCTAGAGGTATAAAGGAAGAAATGCAAACAATAATAAGTTGAGGCAAGGTGAGGCAAGGTGGAGTTACAGTATATATTTATTTACAAAAGTTAGAATACAAAATAGTAACTGCACTGATGTGTTTCAAGATTGGTCATACCTGATCCAGTTTCAAAACAATACCAAGGAAACAGAAGAGATCAGTAGGCAGAGAATGAACGATGTTGGGTATAAAGATAACTTATCTACATTTCATAGGAGATTATTTCTGTTCATGAGATAATGTATGTCAGACAAGCAATCTGACAACTTAGAAATCACGGAAAATCAAAGGAATTGGTAGTTAAGTAATGATGGGTGTTGTAATCTTGGATTTGGAAACTGAAATTGTACTTTTGAGCTGACGTCTAAAAAATACAATTACGTGGGTCTCCAACCAGTTTTATGATGCCTGCAGTAATGACAGAACCACAGCATGCCATTCTGATCTGTCCTTTCAGATTTATTGTCCGAGTATATACATGACATCGCATACAACAGTCGAAGGGCCTGTTTATGTGCTGAAATGCTCTAAATGTGCTGAATAACTCAGATTCATTTTCCTGCAGGTGACCCAGAATTGCCACTTAATGGCAGTGGAAAAAATCTACTCAATGTACACATGTAAACAAATAAAGAATGTAAACATACAGTGCAATGCAGAGAGAAAAAATATCAATAAAGTGAAAAAGTAAAAGGCCATAAATGAGTCCATGATTGAGTTTCTTGTTGAAGAGTCTGATGGTGGAGTGGTAGCAGCTGTTCCTGAACCTGGTGCTGTGAGTCTTGTGGCACCTAGACCTCTTTTCTGAAGAGAGCATGTGTTGGGTGATTTAGATCCTTGATTATTGCTGTTGCTCTCTGACTGCAGCGTTCCCTGTAGTTGTTCTTGATGGCGGGAAGGGTTTTGCCTGTGATGTCCTGGGCTGTGCCTACTATCTTTTTCAGAGCTTTAGGCTCAGGGATATTGGTGTCCCCATGCCAAACCATGATGCAGCTAGTCAACACACTTTCTACCACATATCTGTAGAAATTGCCAGGGATTTTGATGTCATACCAAACCTCCACAAACTCCTGAGGAAGTAGAGGTGCTGATGTGCTTTCTTCACCTCTGATTCCCCCAGTGACCACTGGATCGTACACCTCTGATTTTCCCTTCCTGAAATCAACAATCAGCTCCTTGGTTATGGTGACATTGAGTGCGAATTTGGTGTCTGTGCATATTAAACCAAGTTTTCAAACTCCCTCCTGTGTGCTGACTCATCGCCCCTTTTTATACAACCCACTATCATGGTATCGTCAGTGAATTTGAAGATCATGTTGTCATACCAAGCCACACATTCATAGTGTATCATGGTCATAGGCATATACCAAGTAGAGCAGGGGGCTAAGAAAACTGCCCTGTGGAGAAGGTGGAATCAGAATCAGAAATGATTGTCATGGAAAATCATGAAATTTGTTGTTTTGCAGCAGCATCAATAATTTCAAAGGCTAGAAGTTGTAGAGAAGCTGATAGGCTTTTATTCACAATGGAATGGAGGTACATCCATGCTGGTTGACTGTCCTGGACTGAAGAGAGGGCTGTGGCACATGCACTTTTATTTAGGAGTCAGTGGGAGAAGCCTCAGGCACAATCAGCAAGGGGCATGTCCTAACACATCCAAACGTACATACAGTGGTTTACAACATTCACCTCTTGTTTTCGAAAAATCCTGGTGGAGTGGTGAATTAAATGTTCTTACAAATTGAGTCTTTTAGGTGGTCTGGTCTGATCATCATAGTACCAGCTGCAGTGCAGGTGTTGAATCTTGGTTGGTTTGGGACGCCTATATGTTGCTGTTGATGTTGGCTTGGTGGATGCGTGATGCTGGAAATACCATGTCATCCACTGGGGCAGAGGTAATATGCCATGACACTGGTGCTTCATAGATAGTGGTAGATGAAGGGGGTGCAGGGTTATCGGCAATGGTCTCAGGAACTCCTGAAGGTGCCAGGTCCTGAATGGTGTCTGTGTCCTCATGCCCATTGGGGTACACCACGTAGGTGTATTGGGGGTTGATATGGAGGAGATGTTCCCTTTCAACCAGTGAGTCAGACTTATGGCTCTTCATGTGCTTCCGGAGTAGGACTGGTCCTGGAAATGTCAGCCAGAATGGCAGTGTAGTCCCTGAGGCGGACTTCCTGGGGAAGGAAAACATACTTTTGTGCGGAGTAGCATTGGTGGCAATACATAGGAGCGATAAGTGGAGTGCATCAGGGAAGACATCTGACCAATGGGAGATTGGAAAGCCTCTAGATCTCAGGGTTAGAGGATGGCCTTCCAGACGGTAGCATTCTCCATTTCCATCTGCCCGTTCCCTCGGGGATTGTAACTTGTGATCCTGCTCTTGGTAATGACGCAGTACTTTCGCAGCTCATCACTCATAAAAGAGTATTCCCGGTCACTGTGAATATAGTAGGGGTACCTGAACAGGGTGAAGAGATTGCGCAGGGCCTTGATGACTGTGACAGTGATTATGACCGGGCAGAGTATGGCGAACAGGAAATGAGAGTACTCCTCAATGATGTTGAGGAAGTACACGTTGCAGTTGGAGGGGAGGAGATGCCCCTTGAAATCAATGCTCAGGCATTCAAAGGGGCAGGTAGTCTTTATTAGATGCACTCTGTTTGGTCGATTGAAGTGCGTTTGCACTCCGCACAGACTTGCCGATTTCTGGTCATGCTCCTCTGATCTCCAGAATGTAGGTAGTGAGCTTTGATAAAGTGGAAGAATCTGGTGACCCTGGAGTGGCATTGTGGAGGGCTTGTAACCGGTCTATTTGAGCACTGGCACATGTTCCGCGGGATAGGGCATCTGGAGGATCATTGAGTTTCCTGGGCTGGTATAAGATATCATAATTGTAGGTGGAAAGTTCAATCCTCCACCTCAATATCTTGTCGTTTTTGATTTTACCTCACTGTTGATTGTTGAACAAGAAAGCAACTGCATGTTGGTCAGTTAGCAAGGTAAATCATTGGCCGGCAAGGTAGTGTCTCTAGTGCCGTACCACCTCGACAATGTCCTGGGCCTCCTTCTCAACAGAGGAGTGTCAAATTTTGGGCCCATGGCAAGTGCATTTAAAAATAAGGGCTACTGGTCTTCCCGCCTGGTTAAGGGTGGCAGGCAGGGTGAATTTGAACGCATCGCTCTACGGGGTAGATTCGACCACCACATGCATCGTGGCCTTGGCAATGTCCACCTTGATGTAGCTGAAGGTCACACGGGCCTTTGATGTCAGGGGAAGGGAGGTAGGTTTGATGAGGGGGTGGACCTTGTCCGCATAATTGGGGACCCACTGCACATAGTAGGAGAAGAAGCCCAGTTACCTTTTCAGAGCCTTAAAGCTATGAGGGAAGGGGAGTTCCAAAAGAGGGTGTATGTGGTCAGGATTGGGGCTGATAACTCCATTCTGTATGATGCAGCCAAGGATAGATAGCACAGCGAGTTGTGCAAAACACACATTTATCCTTATTGTATGTAAGGTTAAGGAGTTTAGCGGTCTGGAGAAATTTTGGGAGATTGGCATTATGGTCCTGCATGTCATGGCTGCAAATGGTGATGTTGTCCAGACACAGGAATGTGGCTTGCAGCTCATACCATGCAGTCCATCTCCCGCTGGAAGACTGAGACCTTGTTGGTGACGCTGAAGGGAACCCTCAGGAAATGGTAAAGGTGAACATCTGCCTCAAAAGCAATGTATTGGCACTCCTCCAGGTGGATACAGAGCTGGTGGTATGCCGACTTTAAGTCAATAGAAGAAAATACCCGATATTGAGTGATTTGATTTACCATGTTGGATATGTGGGGAAGAGGGTACCCGTCCAACTATGTATATCTATTAATGTCCAACTGTGGTCAATGACCATTCTGTGTTTTTCCCTTTTCTTTACTACTACTACTTGGGCTCTCCAGGGACTGGTGCTGGCTTCATTGATCCTTCATTCAGTAGCCGCTGTACCTCTGACCTAATAAAGGCCCTGTCCCCGGCGCTGTATTGCCTACTTTTGGTAGTAACAGGTTTACAGTCAAGGGTGAGGTTAATGAACATTGGCGGAGTGGTGATATTGAGGGTTGAAAGGCCACAGGTCACGCAGTGGACAATCTGCAGGTTGCTGGCTGGAAACAATGGGAGGAGAGGCCAGAGAGTTTCCGCGAGTGAAGCTCTGGGTGGTTTAAAAACTGCTGGTTACATACAGTGAGTGGGGAATGGGACCTATTATACTCCATCAAGACACTCTTAAGGTGGTATTGAAAGTCCAGCCCCAGCAGTGCGGCAGCGCAAAGCTGCAGCATCACGAGGAGTTTGAAGTCTTTATAGTCTGTGGCCCGAACAGTCAGAGTCACTACACAGTAGCCACTGTCATCTGCCATTTGGGACTTCAAGGTCAAAGAGACTTTGTGGTTTACTGGTCTTACCGAAAGAGAGTAGCGCTGCACCGCACCGGGTTGAATAAAGCTCTCCGTGCTCCCACTGTTGAACAGGCAGATCATCATGTGACTATTTACCCTGATGTCCATCATTGATCTGGCAAATTGATGAAGGTGCTCTTGATCTAGTGTGATGGAGGCCAGCATTGAGTCACTGTTGGGCTTTATCAGATGCACTCTATCTATTCGGACATTCAATTTCAAGATGGCGGCCCCCATGGCCAACACGCATCGCTGCTGGGTTGGGAATATGGCAGTATCCAAGATGGCAGCCCCCATGGTCCGCACGCGGCTCTGCTAGGTTGAGAAGATGGCGGCATCCAAGATATCAGCCTGCATGGTCACAGAATACCACGGCCATGGTCGGGTCGTTGGCGGGACATGGCAGTGTTCCACAGGCTTTTGGCCCACCCACTTCCCAAAATGGCAGTGCTCGTGGTAACCACAAGGCAACCGCATTGTTACCTGAGTATGCATCCATGTTTTGGAGAGCCAACTGCCTTATGTAAGTTGAGCTCACCCTGCTCCAGCAGTCTCTGCTGGATGTAGCTAGATCTTATGCCTGCAACGTAGGTGTCTCTGATCAAGTCCTCTGTGTTCACCATGGCTGTTATGGCCCATCTTTGAGAGGTCGCAGGGCCTGAAAGTACTCGGTGCTTGATTTCTCTGGGTTTTCTAGCATAGACTCGTTTACCTTCCTCCATTACTGACTTTTCAGTATGTCCATCGCCACTGTGTATGTCTCAGTGTCCCTGATCATCAAGTATACCAGGGGCCTGACCTGGGAATACAATGCTTGATCCTCTGATCGCATGATAATAGAGGAGGCCTGCAGAAACGCTTCAAAGCAACACAACCAGAGAGCTTGAAGCTGTTGGATGCATCAGACGATTGTTGGTCAAGGTCCAGCTTTTCTGGCTTCAGAATCTGCTCCATTATCAAAAAAATGGTTGTGAATAAAATTGATGCACCATCAATAACTTCAAAGACTGGAAGTTGTAGAGAAACTGATAGACTTTTATTCACAACAGAATGGAGGTACATCCATACTGGTTGACTGTCCTGGACTGAAGAGGGGGCTGTGGCACAGTCACCTTTATTTAGGAATCAGTGGGAGAAGGGGTGTGTCCTAACACATCCAAACATACATACAGTGGTTTACCACACACATTGCATAAACCACCTTACAAAATAAATTTTAAAAATAGTGCAGTAAAAATCCAAGTAAGGCATTATCTGTAGTTTATTGTTCATTCAGGAATCTGATGGCAGAGGGAAAGAAGCTGTGCCATTGAGTTCTTGCCTTCAGTCTCCTGCACCTTTTTATCAATGGTAGCAGAGTGAAAAGCCTGGTTGATGGGGATCCTTGAGGGTAGATGCTGCTCTCTTAAGATACTGCCTCTTGTAGATATCCTCAATGGAGTGAAGACTGGTGCACATGCTGTTACAAGCTGAGTTAACTACTTGATGTTCTTGCCAATCATCCTTGATTGTGGCCTGGAGATGAGAAATCCAAGATCCAATTACACAGTGGGGTGTTGAGTCCCAAGTCTTGGAGTTTGCTGATCAATTTTGAGGGGATGATGGTGTTGAATGCCGAACTGTAGTTGATAAAGAACATCCTGATGTATGCATCTTTGCTGTCTAGGTGTTCCAGGGATTTGTATAGAGCTAGTGAGATGGTATTCACCGTCGACCTGTTGCTACAGTAGGCGAATTGAAAGGGATCCATGTCACCACTCAGACAGGAGCTGATATGCTTCAGCACTAGCCTTTCAAAACACTTCATCACAGTTGATGTGAGTGTCACTGGTTGATAGACATTTAGGCAGGTTACTACATTCTTCAATATGATTGACAGGAGGGTACCATGCCCTGCTGGAGTGAGATGTTGAAAATATCCATGAATACATTGGTAAGTTTGACAGCACGAGTTTTTAATACTCAGCCGGGTACTCCGTCTGGAGATGCTTTCCTCAGAGTCCCTCTCCTGAAGGCAACCTGCACATCATCCTCGGATATGGATAGAAGAGGATCATCAGGGGAAATGGGGGTCCACAGTGGTGGTTGTTCCTTGTTTTTGTGGTTGAATCGGACGTAGAAGTCATTGAGTTCATCTTTGTCTTGTATATCCCTAATCCTAGAGCTTATTTTGTGTACTTCCTTATTACAGAGCAGGCAGCCATTAACTCCAAAGTCCAGTTTCCATTAGACACCCTCCCCCCAACCTTCCCCCTTTCTTCCAGCTCTCTCTCTTGTTTCCCTTTTTCCTCTATCTCATTTCACAGAGCCAAAATTAATGATCACCTTTCTTTGCTCCAGTCCTATTATCATATCCAATTAACACCTTTTGTCTGTTGGTCAGTACTCCTCCTCCTCCCATTCTTCCTCTTCACCCCCCCCCCCCCCAGCTTTTAACAGACACCTCTCTTTTTCTTACTCATTCTTTAAAGAAGGGCTCAGGCCCAAAACATTCTATGGATGCTACGAGACCGGCTGAGTTCCTCCAGCATCTCTGCTTTTACTAAAGAAATTTATGTGCAAATAGCAGAGTTTGAAATGGGTAGGCTTTGCATCCAGATCTAATTTTATGATCTTGTAGAGAATTCTTATTCAGATTATTTTGGCAGCCCCATTTAAGGAATAGTATCTATTGTAAGCATGATAGGTTTATGAATATCTGTGCTGTAGTTTCTACTGATATGTGCTAGAACACTAAAGATCTCAGAACTATACATCAATAGCAAATGAGGATGGCATCCCAGATAATGTCATATTTTTTAAACTATTGCTAATTTTTTACATAAATAAAATGCAATTTAGCCCTTTATGTTTAAAGTTGACCTTTAGCCTCTGTGCAAAAGAGCAAAAATGAACTCTGGTCATTTTACATCCCTGCTCACTTGCCTTTTTTTTGGACTCAAGACCATTTATAACCCCAGACTTAAAAATGGTCTTGAGTTCAAAGAAAAAGTTAAGTGAGTGGAGATATTAAATATACATTCAGTTTGCAGTGCCTTTTTGCATTATGAGTTAAAATCAATTAATTTTGTGCTCGTTGCAGCAGCACATAATACTAAAATTGGAACGATACAGAGAAGATTAGCATGGGCCCCAAAGAGATATATAAAAATGATTAATCACACTATGTATGTATTTAATTGTAGTAATTATTATGTTTGTGATGTTTAATCTTAAATAAAATATTTTTTAAAAATCAATTAATTTCATCATAAATATGTTACAACTTCTATCTGCTGTCTGAATACAATTAAGAAGAAAAATTAGAGAATTAAAAGAGTTAAGAGAAGTGCAAGTAAATAAAAAAGACAGAACCTGAGAGGGAGCAATATTGAAAACGGATAAGAGGGAATCTATGCAGAATTGATAGAAACATACTGAAAGTAAGCAAGCAATAATTTTCTCACCCCTTATTTCACTGGCATAATTTTCATGAAGGTACTAGAGTAAAATATTTGTAAACTTTTAATATCTAAAAATAAATGTATTGCATCTTACATTTAACGTTCTATGTTTAATAGTTTAATTTATGGCTCATAAAGTATCCCATCAACCAGGCCAAGCTCTCTCTCACTGCTACCTTCATCAAGTCATCTAGGGAAATAACATATAATTTAAGAAATAACATTACAATATTCGAACAAATATGGAGCCATACATGAAACACAATAGAGAAATCCTACCGTGGACTTCCACCACCTAAAATGACAGAAGGAGAAGATAACGAAAAGAACTGACTCAGTAAAATTTCTTGTTTATTTTTATTAAGTGACAAAATTGTTTAATGGGTTTAATGTATCTTATAGATTGAACTTTAAATAAATGGGGAAGGGAGTGAGGGAGGGAGGGAAGGGAGGGGGGGAAAAAGGGGGAGAAAACGACACTGTATATATTTAAGAAGAAAAATGTCTGTATGTATCTTGGTCAATATGGTTTATAGTGTGAACAATAAAAAATTTAAAAAAAAAGAAAAAAAAAGAAAGCAGCCAACAGCATAAAGGATCCCCATCCCCTGGTCATGCTCTCTTCTTGCTGCTGTCTTCAGACAGAAGGTACAGAAGGCTGAGGACTGTCACTTCCAAGTTCAAGGAAAGTTATTTTTCCCAACAGATATCAGGTTCTTGATCCTTCCTGCAATGCCTTATCATAACAGGACTACAGGACCAAAGATTTGTCTGTACTGTTGTAATATTTATTTTGCACTAACTACAACTGTAAATATTTATCTTTTTGTACTTATTTTCTTATATGGCAATTTAATTTGTATTTATTGTAAGTGTATTTTACATTCCTATGAAGCTGCAGCAAGCAAGAATTTTAGCATATTTGTACATTGTACTTATGTGTATGACAATAAATTCTTATATTTTATTCAGCTGAACTCTTTGAAAAAACAGCTAGAAAATAAGAACATCTCTGCTGAAGAATTGAACCAAGAGGTATAGAACTCCAAATGTATAAAATAGTTATGCTAGAAATATAGGCTTAGTTCATTCCGTACACAACTCAAAATATGTTGAGAATGCACAGCACTTTGTATACAGAGCAATTTTGACCCCATTTCTGCACCTCTTACTACCATGTGAAGAAATTGAATAGCTACTTTTCTAGTGGAATTTTAATTAGGGTCAGGAATATTTTGCAGCATAAAGCTTCCCCATATAAAGCCAACAACAGAGAAATCCTCAAAGCTAGAAGTAAAACACTAAAGTCTGCAGACAATATGGTTGAAGTAAAAACACAATGCTAGAGCAACTTAGCTCAGCAGGCCAAACAGTGTCTTGTATATAACAAAGATAAAAATATATAAACGATGTTTCGAGCTTGACCTCTTCATCGAGGTAGGAAGGGCTCAAACCCAAAATGTTATTTATGCATTTTTATCTTTGCTATATACAAAACACTGTTTGATCTGCTGTGTTACTCCAGCATTGTGTTTTTACTAAATGCTCAAAGCTATCTCACTTTTCTACTCTGAATTTTTATTATTATTTATTTACAGAAAATCCAATTTATACTCATTTTTTGTCTGAACAACTGTCCTGTGCACTATAAGCCTTTTCAATACAGTACTACTTTTAATTCCTTTAATTCATAGATGGCACATCCTTTCCATGGATTTTTTTCTATCTTATTGCAATATGTATTCAATAGATTCTGGAAGATTCTTTTAACTGTCTGCCATTACATATTGATTAACTAATCTTTACTGTATTTTTGTGTATATAACATGCCCGTTATATGTTTTTTTACAAACCAGGTAACCCACCGCGCATTATCTCAGTAAGCACGCTATACCAGAACTTGTTTTTAACACGTTGAATTTATTTTTAATTGATTGATGGAATTATCAAAAAAATGCTGAAGTAAAAAACCATATAACATCTGAAAAAAACAACTAAATGCTGGACAGCATGTCAAAGTCAAAAAACTATATAACATCTGAAATAACAAGTAAAATAATGACATTGTTTATTCGTCTTCTTCATTATCATTATCATCCACAAACCCTTTGAGTCCTTCTAAGTCAGATTCTTGTTCACTGTCTTCATTAAAATACGTTAGGATAGCCTGCCACTGTTCCTCCATTACTGTAGTTGGTACTGACATGTCATCGCTGTTACTGCTTTCGTTGTCAGTGATGGAATCTTCATCATCAGTGTATTCAATGCCAGCTTTTCTGAATCCACTGCATATAGTTTCTGGTTTTATCTTATCTCATGCTCTGGCAACCTATTTGCAAACTTCAGTATAGGTTGCTCTTTTCAAGCATCTCGATGAGTGCCATTCTGCATCCATTCCTCTCATTCTAATCTGATGAATGTCTTGAATATCGAGTGGCTGCAGTTTACATGTGGGCGACAACAGAATTTATTGTGTTTGGTGGTGAATTCTCTTTATGGGCTGCCATGGAATCAAATATGAGTAGCGATTTCTTTGAGAATAAAACAGCCTTGCCTTGCTCTGTAACATCTTTCCACCCACTCATAAGCGTGAGTGTTACAGTGAACAATCACAGTATTTGGCAGTTTTTCTCTTGGCAATGTTACTCTTTTAATTTAACACCACTTGCAATGCAGATGCAGCCTGATTTTGTTCTCTTCGACTATGAGCCCATTTCTTCAATCAGACTCTAACTGGTGCCGTTTATCTTTGAGGCCATGACATGCGCATTTTCGTGAATCCATCTTCTCAGGCTCATCTTTCTCTTTCCTCCATTCGCGAATGGATGATTCGCCAACCTCGAACTCTTGGTGCTGCTCTGTTGCCATTTTCTTCTGCTCTTATAACTACTTACAGTTTGAAGTTATTGATGTAAGATTTGTGTTTGACTCCTCACATTGTCAAAACTACTCTTGATCTCAAAGGTAATATGTGTGGAGCACAAAATGCAAGGGCCTTTTATACAAATTTTTGGATTATAGCTGATTAGACTAGATTGAATACAGGTGATAGCTATACAGGCTGATAATATTATCTGCACATGTATCACCTTGTTTTTGTGACTTTTATAGGACATATTATGAAGGTGCTGGACAGGACCGACTGATAATACACCTGTGCGGTATATGAATTTTTTAATATAATTTCAGATTTTCCACACATTATATGTGTGCGCGCATTACTTGTGTGTACATTATATGTGTGAAACGATGGTAATCTAATTTGAGAGATCTTTTTAGCTAGGTCTACTTTCATGTTCTTTTATTTTAAACTTTATTTATTCGTTCAAAACACAAATAATATATGACATATACAACAATTAACCATAAACATAAATGTTATTTTTAATATGTAGAAAAAAAAAGAAAAGAAAAGAACCCCCCCTTCAGCCAACTCTCCTAAGGAGAGCCATAAAGAAAGAAAAAATATTAAAGAAAAATTAAATATACATATTAAGATCTAATCAATGTAAATTGAAATGTAAATATTCTGAATATAACAACCACTTATTAATAAAAAAATTATAATTATCACGTGAAACATACATAATTTTTTCCATTATTAAACAATATTTCATCTCATGCCATCTATTAATATCAATCATATTTGTATCTTTCCACATACTAGCAATACATTTTTTTTGCTACGTATAAAGCTAAATATACAAAAGCAAGCTGAAACTTATCTAATCCCAAGCCTTTCAGAGGTTGCAAACTACCCAATAAAAAATACTGTTGGATCTAAAACTATTTTAATCTTATACAGGTATTCCAGAAACAATTGTACTTTCTTCCAAAAAGATTGTGTATATATATATATATATATATACACATGACCAAATGACATGAAAAAAAGTTCCAACCATATCACCACATACTAAAACACAAATCTGATTCATCAAAACCATACTTCTTTAATTTTTCAGGTGTTAAGTATAATTGATATAAAAAATTGTAGTTAATCATTGCATAACGTGCATTTATCAATCTACTTACACTATCATAACAGGTATCTAGCCAATCATCCTCGGAAAAAATAAAACCAGTATCCGCTTCCCATTTACTTTTAGATCTATCCCAACCCTTTTTATCCATACCATCCTGTAATATTTGATATATAGATGAAATATAACCCTTCTGTGGTACCTTCATAAGAAAAGTCTCAAATTTAGTCATTTCAGGTAAAATCATATCTCTACCAAACATACATTTTACCAAAGATCGAATTTGATAATAAAGAAACAAAGAATTCTTATCAGTACCAAAACCTTCCCTCATCTGATTAAAAGTACCCTCTTTAAAACAATCTCCCAAATTTTTCACTCCTTTAAATCTCCAATGCAATAACTTCGATTATGTATTGAAAAAGAAATAAGTTGATTATTATACAATGGAGTCAAAGCCGATAATTTACCCCTAGAGCCTGTCATTTTATTTTTCTTTATCCATAACTTCATTAAATGTTTTAGTATAGGCACATTGTATTGTTGTAACAAATTTATATTCTATCTAGTGTTCTTTTAATTACTTCTATTTGTTTAAATTACCAAAATGAATTCAAAACCCACATTCAGATCAGTAATCTTACTATGATGCACCATATCAGGTCTTGATGCACAATATCAGGTCTTGATGCACAATATCAGGTCTTGATGCACAATATCAGGTCTTGATGCACAATATCAGGTCTTGATGCACAGTATCAGGTCTTGATGCACAGTATCAGGTCTTGATGCACAGTATCAGGTCTTGATGCACAATATTAGGTCTTGATGCACAGTATCAGGTCTTGATGCACAATATCAGGTCTTGATGCACAATGTCAGGTCTTGATGCACAATGTCAGGTCTTGATGCACAATGTCAGGTCTTGATGCACAATGTCAGGTCTTGATGCACAATGTCAGGTCTTGATGCACAATATTAGGTCTTGATGCACAATGTCAGGTCTTGATGCACAATATCAGGTCTTGATGCACAATGTCAGGTCTTGATGCACAATATCAGGTCTTGATGCACAATATCAGGTTTTGATGCACAATGTCAGGTCTTGATGCACAATGTCAGGTCTTGATG
The DNA here is from genome assembly GCF_036971445.1 of Narcine bancroftii. NCBI lineage: Eukaryota > Metazoa > Chordata > Chondrichthyes > Torpediniformes > Narcinidae > Narcine > Narcine bancroftii. The sequence goes on along the minus strand of NC_091473.1, from coordinate 223,093,197 downwards.
CACAATGTCAGGTCTTAATGCACAATGTCAGGTCTTGATGCACAATGTCAGGTCTTGATGCACAATATCAGGTCTTGATCCACAATGTCAGGTCTTGATGCACAGTATCAGGTCTTAATGCACAATATCAGGTCTTGATGCACAATATCAGGTCTTGATGCACAGTATCAGGTCTTGATGTACAATATCAGGTCTTGATGCACAGTATCAGGTCTTGATGCACAATATTAGGTCTTGATGCACAGTAGCTGCTCTCTGGTTGACTCTGGAATATACATTTTGAAGAAAAATATTCTGAGCTCCTGATTTTCATAACCTAAGAATTGTCTCATTTTTCCAGCTTACATGTAGATTAAAATTTCCATGAATATTGCCATACCTTTCTTTCCCACTATTTCTTCCTTTATGCTGCTTCTCCATCCTGGTTTCTTCAAATGAAATCATCTCACTCCAAACTACAAAGAACATTGTTAATTAACAATCACTTCTCCACTTTTACTTGTTTCTAAATGTCATGAACACTTCAACGTTTAGGTTCAAAACTACATTATTCCACAAGATGCATTGAAATGATTCTATCCTAATTATTTTTGTAATCTCGAGCCTAAGATAGCAAATTATACACAATTTAGATTCCCATCATATTATTTATTATTTGTCTCAATACCTTTCTCTCCACACTTATTTGATCTTTGATCTACCACATCTTCCTAACTTTGATCCCTTGCCTTCATTATTTTGTTTCAAATCCTCCCCAAATTCTCTGTTATGTGGTCCCATCATCAGTTCAGGTGTAAATTTTTAATTTTAGGCATACAGCACGATTACAGGCCATTTCAGCCCATGAGCCTGTGCTGCACATTTATATCCAATTAGCTTACAACCCCCTGTACTGTTGCAACAGTACAGCTCTTCCTCAAAATATTGGTTCTGTGGTGGCACACCACTAGGCAGGTGAACCGGCCCCGCTTGTAGTCCATGCGGCGGGGCAGCCGGCCAAAATGGTACCATCGGGGGTTTCCCCTTCTTCTCAGCACAATGCTCAGAAGCCCACGCTGGAGGGCCTCGTGATGCTCGGGTGACGTCAGCGCCCCCCAGCACAGTTCTCAGCCAGGTCCGGGCTGGGAGTATAAGTCCAGCCCAGCAGCCTGCAATAAATCTGTTCTGCTCACTGAGCTCAACCCATCTGGTTGTGTGTTCTTTCAGTAGCAGTGTAGCTGCCGCTACAGTTCCAGTATTCCACTTCATGCATTTATTTCTCTAATCCTACTTCACCTATGATAATTTGCTCTGCTTCTTAATTTGATGCCTAGCTTCTCTTACTGACTAATGCCGATTTGTTTGTCCTCCCTGTGTAATTCTGTATGTATCACAATGACAGGACCCTTTACACTCACTGAATGCTTCTCCAGCCCTCAAAAGTGTAAAGTGCATGATATCATTGTCAGTTATCTTATCCATCTTGCAGCCTCCATTGTTATCTTTTTTTAAACTTTATTTATTCATTCAAAATACAGATAATAAGTAACATATATAACAATAAACTAAACATGAATGATATATTTTATATATATAAAAGAAAAAAAAAGAAAAAGAGAACCCCCCTTCAGCCAACTCTCCTGAGAGCCATAAAGAGAGAAAAAAAATAAAGAAAAATTAAGCATACATATTAAGATCTAATCAATGTAAATCAAAATGTAAATATTCTGTATATAACAACCACTTATTAATAAAAAAACTATAATTATCAAGTGAAACATGTGATATTTTTCCATTATTAAGCAATATTTCATCTCATTATGCCATCTATTAATATCAATCATATTTGTATCTTTCCACATACTAGCAATACATTTTTTCGCTACAGATAATGCTAAATATACAAAAGCAAGTTGAAATTTATCTAATCCCAGACCTTTCAGAGGTTGCAAACTACCCAATAAAAATGCTGTCGGATCTAAAGATATTTTAATCTTATACAGGTATTCCAGAAACAATTGTACTTTCTTCCAAAAAGATTGTGTGTATATATATATATATATATATATATATATATATATATATACATGACCAAACCGCGTGAAAAAAAGTTCCAACAGCATTACCACATCTAAAACACAAATCTGATTCGTGAAAACAATAATTTTTTAGCTTTTCAGGTGTTAAGTATAATTGATGTAAAAAATTATAATTAATCATTGCCTAACGTACATTTATCAGTCTAGTTACACTATCATAACAAATATCTGACCAATCATCCTCGGAAAAAATAAAACCAATTTCCGCTTCCCATTTACCTTTAGATTTATCCCAACCCTTTTTATCCATACCATCTTGTAATATTTGATACATAACTGAAATATAACCCTTCTCTGGTACCTTCATAAGAAAAGTCTCAAATTTAGTCATTTCAGGTAAAATCATATCTCTACCAAACACATGCTTTACCAAGGATCGAATTTGATAATAAAGAAACAAAGAATTCTTATCAATACCATAACTGTCCCTCATCTGATCAAAAGATAAAAATTTACCTCCTTGAAAACAATCTCGCAAATTTTCCACACCTTTAAATCTCCAATATAATAAACTTCGATTATGTATTGAGAAAGAAATAAGTTGATTATTATACAACGGAGTCAAGACTGACAATTCACCACTAGAACCTATCATTTTCTTTTTCTTTGTTCATAGCTTCATTAAATGTTTTAATATAGGCACATTATGTTGCTGTAACAAATTTACATTCCATCTAAACAAAAATTGATGTATTTCAAATTCAAAAATATTTGCCATCTCAATTTTGGCCCAACTAGGGGGTCGTTCCAATCCATCAATTAACTAATAAATTTAAGGGCTGCTTCATAATAATTTTGAAAATGTGGTAAATGTAGTCCCCCTAGGTCATATTTCCAAGTTAATTTATTCAAGGCTACTCTTGAAAATTTACCGTTCCATAAAAACTCCCTAACCATTTTATTAAAATCTCGAAAAAAAATATTATCAAGTAAATACGGAAGAGATTGAAATAAATATTGTATATGTGGAAAAATATTCATCTTAATTGTATTTATTCTACCCAATAAATTAATAGGCAGATCTTTCCATTTATTCAAATCAGTTTTAATTTTTTTTATTAACAGAACATAATTTAATTTATATAAAGATTGATAATTAACATCCATGATTATACCCAAATACTTAATTCGATCCGTCCATTTCAAATTAAGAATGTTTTTATAAGTTGAATAATCTCCTTCACTCACTGGTAATATTTCGCTTTTTTCCCAATTAACTTTATATCCAGAAAAACGTCCATATTGCATCAAACACTCCTTCAAATGCAACCTCCATTGTTATTTAAACAAACTAAAAATAATTTCAAACCCATTGAACAATTGCAAAAGCTGAATCTGCATCTTGGTTTTCTCTCCAACCTCAAGTCATAAACTCAATCATGTTGATGATTATTGCCTGTATTTACATGCTGCAAGTATTACTTAATCAGTTAGCAGACTAGATGAAATTATGTTATCCCAGAAAGGAAATGCTGAAGTTATATTTGCAATTTGTACTATATTACTTTCACCCAAGCTCTAAATTTGTTTTTGAATTTTATTGAGGTTTTGCTGCATGTGGCTTCATATGGTTGCAAATGGAATTAAACCTAATATAATTGTCAGTGAACATATCTACCGTACCTCTGACTTTATGAATGAATATAATTGGTGTAGCAGATAAAGTGTTAGGGCCTTTTATCCAGCTATGGAAATATTGCAACATTCTTCAATTAACACTGCAATTAAATACCACCATCACTAGGGAAATTTGACCTATTCAAGAAATCCTAGTCTTTGCAATGGGCAATATCATGTAAATGATGAAAGAGTGTGTCATTTGTTTGCCATATTAAGAGATCATTTATCAGTCCCACAAAATTATTTTTTCATTTTTCTGAATATTGGTTAAATAACTAGCTGATGTAATTCATGGGCAAATGGAAGATGTTTTCTGCAAGCCTTTACTTTGCTATAAATGCATGAAACTGTCCTGAACTTCTGTTTCAGCATAAGACATTTTATCGTACTGCTCATTAACATATATAATTTTACTCATTCCTTTTAATAGAATAAGAGCTTGAAAATAAAGTTTATAGAAGAAACTAAGCAGTCCAGCGTTTATAAAACTGAGGTATGTGTAAATCAAAAATCTGTAACAAATATCTGTAACTATTCAATTAATTTTATTTGCAAGAGAGGAAAACAGTTTTTAAACAATGCTGTACAAAGCAGATAATCAGATGTTAATTATCTTTTACAACTGGGGTTTGAATCCCAGTCTAAAGGGTTTTTTATTCAGAACAAACCACCATGATTCAACAGCTATCACGTGTACCACCAAATTTGATCTAATCATTATGACAGCTGTAGGATCAATGTAGTTTGGAGTCAAGCAGATTGAAAATGAAAATGATTTCTGGCATCATAGCTCATGACTGTGCTGAATCTTGGAAAGTACTATCCAAATGGTTCCTTAAACCTGCTCCATTCACATACCAGTACATTTTTCCTTTTCACTATCTCATCCATTCCCAACCTTCAAGTTTTTCTTCATTTCTTTTAAATGTTGCTTTTAATTTTCTTTTTACCACTACCTGTGCAGTTGAAAATTCCAAAACATGATGATTCAATGTACAGAAAATTCTCCTTGTCTCCCCATTGGTTCTTCTATTATCATCTTAAATCTATGCTTTCTGGTCTGTGTTGCCAATGGAAACACTTTATCACAATCAAAACACCCCATTATATTGAATACTTTGAAGAAATCTTCCTTTATCCTTAAGAGAAGATATTAAATAAAATAACAGAAAACAATATACCAAAGAATCCAGAGATCTTTCTCCTAAGTAACATAAAAAACAAAGAATTTGGAATTGATTTGGAGGATGCACAAAAAAGATTTGTTAAGATAGCCCTAGCCGTAGCAAAAAAATGTATTATGTCAACCTGGAAATTGGAAGATAATTTGAAAATACAACAATGGTATATAGAAATGAATAAATGTATTCCATTAGAAAAAATAACATATAGTTTAAGAAATAATATTGAAATATTCGAACAAGTACGGGAGCCTTACATTAAATACAATAGCGAAAACCTACCGGGGACAAACTTTACCTAAGTTGATGGAAGGAGAAGAAAAGAAAAGAATGGACTCAGTAGAATTTCTGGTGTATTTTTGTTGAATGACAACATTGTCTGACTGGTTTAATGCAACCTAGATTGTATACCTAAAATGGATGAGAGGGGGGGTGGGGGGGTGGCTTGGGAGGAGGGAGGGGGGGGGGAGAGAAAAAGTCACTGTATATGTGGGAAAAAGAAAAAGTGTATATCATGGCTAATGTGATTTATGGTGTGAAAAATAAAAAAAAATTTAAAAAAAGAGAAAACAGGGAGGAGAGAGAGATAGAAAAGTGGGGGAGAGAACAATCATTTATTAAGTCTCAAATTTAAATTCCTTAATCTTCTTACCATGTTAATAAGTCTCTGTCTCTCTACCCGACCTCAGTTGCAGTCTACTTTTCTCCAGTGTACCGCAAATGAAATAAAATCTATTTATAAAGCCGCTGTTTGCAAAACTGGTCACGAAGAATTGCCTGGTACCTGGGATCCATTTTCAAGTGTAGAAAAAATTTAAGTGAATGTGAGCTAAACAAGAAAGTCTGCAGATGCTGGGGTCAAATGCAATACACAAATGTGCTGGAGAAACTTAGCAGCCACACAGGAACCATAGGAAGTGAACTTCGTTTCCCCAGCACATTTATGTAATGAAATGAACTTGATCACAGTTGCCAAGATAAGATTCCTCCTCATAGTTCACATTCTCCCTCCAGCCAAAGGCAAAAATACTGAAACTGCTTATCATGGAGCTGGTCTCCATGCAATTGGAGATGGTCATTGGCAGGCTCTTGTGTAGCATAATGGGAACTTCCTGTTTATAAACCAGAGAACAAGGCTTACTAAGACCTTGCTATATGAGGGATGTATTGCCTCCTTGTTGGGTCCCTGAAAATGATGAAATAGGGAACTTGGCTGAAGTTAAGGTTATAAGGCAAACCCTAGCAATACATTCATATTCTTTCTCTTTATTCAAACCCTGCTGGAAAAAGGATGCCTAGCTATTTAGAGTTAACATTGGAGTTTAAGGACTGCTTGGTAGAAGTCCAAACATTTTCAAAAGAATAAAATATTATTGTAGCTGGGTCTTGAGTGGCTTCCTCAGATTTGCCGCCAAAGAATATCAAACACTTTCTATTGCTATTTGTGGGTACCCTGCAGGAAGTTATGATTTTTGTTTTTTTTTTAATGGGTCTATACATCATTAGCAAGGGCAGCATTTATTACCCATCCCAAATTGTCCTTGAGAAGATAGTGGTGAACTACCTTTTGAATTCTTTTGGTTAAGATGCTCTCGCAGTTAAATGGGAAATCCCAGGATTGAGACCTAGTGATGATGAAGGATCAGGGATATTTCTAAATCAGGATTAAATGCAAATTGGGTAACAGGTGCATGGGTACACTGCATTCTTCTTGGTGATAGAGGTAACCAGTTTTGGAAGTGTGTTACAGTCCAACTGCAGTGTATATTGTCGCATACTTACCTGCATTGGGAGTGGTGACAATCGCTGCTGATGGCGTAAGCGAAGCAGCGCGCGAGAGTAATAGAGCACATGTGCAAGTGTGTTAAGCATCAGTATGCAAGTGATGGATCTCAGACGCAAGAGGAGGAGAGTGAGAGCATTAGGATCACCCATTTGGCAGTGAACCACTGAGAAGGTCAGAGGGGTTTGGCTGAGTGGTGTTTGGGGAGTTGAAGATTGCAATGTTGTGTCTGCATAAAAATTAAAGAAAGTTGACTTCATGGTGTGCTGGTGTGCTACAACCTTTATTTGTTGTAAGCTGGGGTAAATCAGTGCCATTACAATTGATGACCCCATAAGTACACAGTACCTGATGAGGATAAACCCCTTACAGGAGCTATATGAGGAGGTCAAACTGGAGGTTCCTCCCCTATTTATTAATAATGTATCAGTATGGTTCACGATCATCAAAGCATGCTTTTCTGCCTTTAGTGTGATAAGTCAGAAGAAAAAGTATAGTTTGCGTCTTCCAGAGCAGATTGTCTGTGAAGTGGAGGATGTCTTAGGGGATCTGAATGGTAATCTCCCATACGACATGGTTAAGGTGACTATTTTGCAGCAGAATCAGCCATCTAGGGAGACTCATATGGTCCAATTACTAGCTAATGGCAGCCTCGGCAATAGGCAACCGTCACAGATGTTGAGGAGATGGTGGAGGCTAGATAGAGCAGACCCTGTTGAAGGTGATTTTTGTAAACATATGTTTACCTCATTATGTTTAAGAGCATTTGGTGAGTGTCATTCGAGTGTCCGCCCTCGATCAGTTGATGGATCATGCTGACCTCATTATGTCCACAATTTCTGCATTGAAGGTAGAAGGATTGGCTACTTTGCCGAGTCAGCAAGAGCAAATGGAGCTGGAACAATTGCTTACTGCATATTGTGAAATACCAGCACTTTATCGATCAAAGGTATTACCAGCACATTCTCAATCAAAGATAGTACCAGCACCTTATCAATCGAAGATAATTGAGTTGGAGCAGCAAATGGCACACCGACTACACAGGCCCAGACTTTGGGCACACAACGGAATTCCTTCCGTCGACCTGGTTGGAATCATGGTGATGGAAGACATGGTAGAGGCAATGGATGACATATTTATTGGAAGCACTGGAGATTTGGTGTTGCTGCCTGGCCCTGTCAGTCACTTTGCTTCTTGTACAAATGGCAGCTGAGAAATGACTAGAGCTGGCACTAGTGGCAACTGCTGCCCATGGGCATGTTGATTGCCATCTTTTCTTCAACATCTCTTGGGTCTTCAATTTTTTATCAATTCCACTACTGAGATTTCTGTGGTCCCTCTAATCACGGAAGAATGCAGGCTCCCCAATATCTTGTGTTCCTTCAGCACGATGCTGCTTGCAAATCACTTCAGCCCATTTACGATGGTCCTTTTCAATTCTTATGACACTACCCGAAGACTTTTGTGATTGACAGGAATGGAAAAGCTAACATGGGTTGAAGCTGGTGTATATCCACAATCCATGTTCTGCGTCAGGACCAGAGTCAGAGAACCAGTCGCACCCTTACCAATCAGACTGTACATCGCCAGTCTTGCATCATTGTACGAGGCCAGGCCGAACTGTCAGCCCTCCTGTCCATTATGACACGAGACAGTTTCAATCAGTTGCCCTCTTGCATGGTTCAGAGGCTGAGGGAGGCCTGTCGCGGTTAAGTAATGACCTCCATTGGGAGTGGTGCTGGTTGCTGCTGATGACGTAAGTGAAGTGATGCACAGAAGTAATAGCGAACATGTGCAGGTGTGTTAAGCGTCATTGTATGGGTGATGGATCTCAGATACAGGAGGAGGAGAGTGAGAGCATCAGGATCGTCCATGTGCCGATGAGCCAATTAGAAGGTCAGAGGGGTTTGGCTGGGTAGTGTTTGGGGAGTTGAAGAATGAAATGTTGTGTCTGCAGGAAAATAAAGTCAACTTCATGGTGTGCTGAAAGAAATAAGTGAGTGTATTGTTTATTTGTTTGTAAACTGGGGTAAATCAGTGTCTTTACAGTATTATCTACAAAGTGCATCTTGTAGATGGCACATACTTTAGCCAATGTATCCCCTAGGAAAGGGAACAATTGTTTATTGCAATTATAGTGTACCAATTTAGAAGGCTGCCTTGAATTGGATGGTGTTCAGTATGTGAGGGAAGCTGGATCTGCACAAGTGATGATACCTTCAGATTCTTGATTTGCATGTGTTCATGATGCATCAGTATCACTTGCTGAAAAGTACCCAACCTCTGACTTGCTTTTGTAGCCACATGATTTATACAGCTGATCCAATTCAGTTTCTGATCAGTAGTGATGCCCAGCATATTGATGGTGGGGAACTCAGTGATGGATGTGCTGTTGATTGTCAAAGATAAATGATTTGACTCTGATAAATGATAAATCTTAAATGATAAATGATCATCTTCTGTATTTGCTACCATCTGTTGAAAACTCCTTGAACATCCTCCATACCTATTACCTCATGTCACACTCTCTTTAAGAATATCACAGAATACAGGGTGATGCAATATAATTTCTTGGACCAGCTGTATCTAATGCTGCAGAAAATAAACAGGTCAAAACCAGAACTCTCGGACCAATGCTTTAGATGCGACTGGGACATTCGTGCACGCAACCTGGTCACGTGCCAAAGTGAGGCCCTTTTGGGAAGAACTAGGCCAAGTCCTAGAGAAAATCACAGGTAAAGATTCCTACAAGACCCATAGTTGTTCCTGTTGGGAAACATAATCCAATATGTGTTAATCACATTGGCAGTGGCCAGGAAGTGCATTGCCAGAACTTCTGGAAGTCTGACTCTAGTCTTAGTATCAAATGATGGAATATGGAAATGTAGAGCTCTGTTCCCCTGGAGAAAGTAACATAATTTGAGAAACAAATATGACACTTTTCGAAGGATTTGGCAGCCATACATACACCACATTGGTGTATGGCGGTGATTGATTTCCCCCATTCTGTGCTATGGTGTCCTCTCCCTCGCACTAATCCAAATCAAGGTAAGTCAGGAATATATATTGGCCTTCGATCACCCACTGAGCAGCGATAATCCCTGTTCCCTAATTATTATTTATTAACCTGGCATAAAGTTTTCTATTGTTGGTCGAACTCTGAATGAGCTGTCTTGTGTTATATGTGGGAGGGACTGGAAAAGACCCGAGCTGATGTATGCTGTCAATAATGAGAATGGAGTGTATGTAAATTTGAATATGAGCCTCCAGGATGGCACTAACAATATATATGGCTGTACAAGCTTGTGTGCAAATATAAATGAAATATTTTTTAAAAAAATATCACAGAATAAGTCTTTGAAAACAAATGATAAAAATGAAAGGCATGAACAGAAGATTATTTATTGAGAAAATGAATGGTGGAAAGTTTAGGAACTCAGAAAATATGATCAGAACATGCAAAAGTCCTGACATCTACAGTGAAATTAAAGATTGATGCACAATGGATCAAAGTCAAAAGAATAACTTGCAGAGAAAGACCTTAAAAGACATAATTAGTAGAAAAATAAAAATGTTTCATAAATTAATTATGTAATATATATTTTTAGACTATAGTAGTTTTGATGTAATTTTAAATAACTAGTTAAATAGAACTTGATGTTGACTTATTTTTTAAAGCGAAATCAATTGAATTTGGAACTGACACACCTCAGTAAGAAAAATGAAGAAACCATTCAGGGCCTTCAAAAGGAAATTGAAGAACTGAACCTTGAGAAAGAAAAGTTAACTGAAGAGGTATTCCTATTATATTAACATAACCATACATGTTTCAAGAGCCAGTAACTTACTCTTATTCCTATTTTCATTGCGTAGATCTCAAAAATATTTGGTACTGCAGGGTCACTGCTAAGTGGTGGACCTTGAGTTTGTGTCAGGCATGAGGTCTTGATCTTCACTTGACCAAAGGCTATGCTGGGGCATCAAAGAAAATGGTGATTTTTTTTGTATTTCTGCCTTTGATTCAGATAGGAGAGGTTATCCATGACTTTCATTGTGAAACATAAATTTGAGAGGGTAATGTGATGTAGCCAGGGCATGTTGGTCGAAGACCTTGGTCTTACTGTTGAGTTCTGTGAATGAGTTGATATCTTGGAGCCTCAGCCACTGAGTGTGCCCAAATGCAAGTATCATCTGCAATTTGAGGTTCTGGCAAATTTGATTCTGAAATTTAGTTGAACAGTTTTACATTAGTTCTGAATATTAACTCCACTGTAGTGAGAACTTTGTTGGAGGTTAGGTGCAACATCACAGCAGGAAAAATTACAAACATTTTGTGGTATATTACTGCCTTCACCAGTTCTGTTGCCTCTTCATTGGTTAGTATCATGACCTGTATGCTGATATGAAACCAACATAAGGTGGTGATAAATTTCTGTAGATGGATTTGAGGAAGATGTTTTTTATTGAATTTTCTAAGGCATTTGACAAGAACCCTCATGCTCGGCTAAAACAGAAGATTAAGACGCCTGGATTTTCATTAATTGGATTCTCATTGTATCAAAATTGGCTTGGCCATAGAAGACAGAGGGTTTCTGGTGAAGGGATGTAATTCTTACTGGAGGTCTGTGACCAGTAGTGTTCCACAGGGAACAGTACTGGCACCTCTGTTGTTTGTGATGCAGCTAATGATTTGAATGAAAATATAGTTGAGCTGATTAGTACATTTGCAGATGACAAAAATTGTTGGCATTATGGACAGCAAGCAAGGTTGTCAAAGGGCACCACAGGATATGGGTGGAGAAACAGTAGATGGAGTTTAATCCAGACAAGTGTGAGATGCTGCATTTGGGAGGTCAAATATAAGAGGAAAGCATACAGTAAATGACAAGATTCTGAGAAGCTTTGATGTACAAAAGGATTTTGGGATGTAAGTCCATAGCTCTCTGAAAGTCGCATCACAAGGGAATAGAGTGGTATAATATTATTTTCTTCATTAGTAGTGAGTGTAAAAGTTGGGAAATCATATTGCAGCTGAATAGAACTTTGGTTGGGTCATATTTAGAGTATTACATGTGGTTTTTGTCACCACATTACAGGAAGGATGTGGAAGCTCTGGAGTAGGCACGAAAGAAGTTCACCATTATATTTCTTGCTTTGGAGAGTATTTGTTATACAAGAAAGGTTAGATAGACCTGGATTGTTTTCTCTGGGGTGTCAGGAGCTAAGGAAGGCCTGATAGGTTTATAAAATTATGAGAAGCATCAAAAGGTTTGTTAGTCTTTTTCACAGAATACAAATGTCAAATATTAGAGCATAGCTTTAAGGTGAGAAGGGAAACAAAGGATATGTGGAAGGCAAATTTCTTTTACATGGAGGGTGTTGGATGAGTGAAGTGGGGGGAGTGATGAAAGCAAGTATGATAGTAATAATTAAGAGGCATTTAGGTTAGCATGGGAATATGCAGGGAATGGTGGAATATGGATAACATATGGGATAAGTTTGATATTATGGTCAGCACAGATATTGTGGACCAAAGGGCCTCTTCCTATGCTGTGCTATTCTTTTATGGTCTCCTTATTGATGGAGTCAGCAGCCTTTATGAGATATAAAACGACCATGCATCGCGCTTTTCTTGGAGTTGTCAAATAAAGATTGCATTCACTGTGCCTCTATCACAGGGGTGGCCAAATGTTTTTGGTTGTGAGCCACATACAGAGAAATATAAGGAGTCAAGGACAAAACGATATTAAGCCCGGCAGTGTTCAACCAGTTACACTGCAAGAAAAAGAGTGTTTTTAGATCAGAAAACCCATGTACCATTAAAAAATTCATGTTCTATCAAAATAACTATGGAACTATTGAACAGTTTAGCTGTTGACATTACAGTAGTTTATTGATGTGCTTACATCTTACAATAGACATTTCTGAATCTGCTGCTCATAAATTTAATTTAAATGAATGCAATAAAACTCTTTAAAACTCATTCAAAAACCAGTGTAAAAATAAAAAGCTGGGTGCTAAATGAGAACAGCAGAAAGGATCAAGAAAGGGACAAGGTATTTTCCAACATTCCTTCACAACTCTCAGTGAATACAGTTCATGGCCCAAGTGGCCACCTTAATGATTGTGATGTAATGTGTAAATCTGTTCTTAGGCTATTAAAGTGAACAGATTTCTTGCAAATCAAACAAGCACATTTCCCCTTGACTCCGTGAAACAGTTTTGATTTTCCCACCATCTAAAATTTTCAACACAGTATTGCTATTAATTTTACGTCTTTTTGGTTCCGCCATGTTTAATTGACTGAGGTAAATGTTTTTTTTTAAACTGAGGTAAACGTTTTGATCGATGAGTAACACTGCAATGGTCTACTAGTTCAAAATGGCAACAGCATCTAGTGTTGAAACTAAGAAGTGCAACATACAAACAGTGCAATTTATTGTTGGAGACTATGTTATAACAGGCCATATTCTACTTTATTTTTAAAATTCACCCTTAAAAATGGGCAGCAGACCACAGCTGGCCCAGGTTTGGCACCCCTGCTCTAGTAAAACAGAATCCACACTGTGATTTGCAAAGTAGTTCTTCAGTGATTGGTGGGAACCCTCACTATCCAATACTAATGCCTCAAATAACAAATGTTGTTTTAAAATTAAAAAAAAAGAAATGTTGGAAATAATCATGGGTCAGCCAGTTCTGATATAAACTTAATGTATGAAATTGTTGAATTTACCATTTTTCCTTGTGGTCTGTAACATGCAGAGCTTGCAGGTGCAGGTGGGAAGTGGGAGTCTTTTAAAACTGAGATGCAGATGATTAATTACAGCATATTCCTGTAGAGTAAAGGGGAAAGCTGGCAAAATTAGGGAACCCTGGTTGACAAGAGATTATGGAGTTTCGTTTCAGCAATAACAGGAGGTGTATGTCAAGATTAAGTAGCTGGAGTGTAAGACATGTGCGAGAACATTTAAGAGGGATATTGGGATAGAAAAAAAGAGGACATGAGATAGCTCTGTCAGATAAGATAAAAGAGAATTCAAAGAGATTTTGCAAGTATATAGCCACCAGGGTCTGGGAAGGTTGTTATTAAGATGGAAGAGGTCCTGAAAAGAAAAAATGAGGATGTAACAGGGAATAACTTATAAGGAAAGGCTGGGACCTGTTCCCTTAGCCTAGACTGTTGAAAGCTGAGGGATAACCTTAAAGAGGTATGTAAAATCATAAAGGCAGAGCTAAATTAAGTAGCCATAGTTTTTTCCCCCAGACTAGGAGACTCTAGTTTCAGAGGACATATGTTTAAGATGAGATAAGAAAGATTTAAAAGAGACTTGAGGAGCAACCTTTTCATACAGAGGGGATATATTGAAGGAACTGCAAGAGGAAGCTGCAGAAGCATGTACAATTACAATGTTCAAAAGGAATTTAGACAGGAACATGGACAGAAAGGGTAAGAGGGATATGGGCCAAACATAGACAAATGGGACTAGCTCAGGTAGGCAACTTTAGTTGGCATGGACAAGTCGGGCTGAAGGGCCAGTTTTAATGCTTCATAACTCTGACTCCATTTGCAATGAGATTCTACTCCTCAATCTTATATTGGATTTCATTTAAACAGATAGTGGCAGAGATTAGAGAATCAAAGGCAAGTAAAAAGCTCATAAGGAGGGAAAAATATGAAATGTGAAAATAGGTGACTAAATAATATCAAAGAGGACACAAACAGTGTCTTCCAGTATATAAAGAGTAAAAGAGAGGTGAAAATGACATTGGAGAAACAATAATGGGAGACAAGGAGCTAAATTAGTATTTTGCATCAGGCTTCACTGTAGAAACACTAGCAGTGTGCTGGATGTCCAAGGGTATCAGGAAGGGAAGTGAGCGCAGTTACTATTACAAGGGAGAAGGCACTCAGAAAGCTGAATTGTGTAAAGGTAGTTAAGTTTCCTGCACCAGATGAATTGTATCTTCAGTTTCTGAATGAAGTAGCTGTAGAGTTGGTGGAACCATTGGTAATGATCTTTCAAGAATCAATTTATTCTAGCGTAGTACCATAGGACTGGAAAATCACAATGTCACTCCACTATTCAAGAAGGGAGGTCAAAGCCAGCATGGTTTTCTTAAAGAAAATCTTGCTTAACAAACCTATTGGAATTCTTTGAAGAAGTGACAAGCAGGAGTAAGTAAATTGCAGTGGATGCTGTGTATTTTGATTTTAGGAAGGCCTTTGATAAGGTGCTGTTCATGAGGCTACTTAACAAGATAAGAGCTCATGGCATAACAGGAAACATACTAACGTGAATAGAGCATTACTGATTGGCAGAAAGTAGAAAGTCTGAATACAGGGATCATATTCTGGTTCGATGTATTTGCTAGTGAGGTCAATGTTGGGCTGCTTTTTTTTATTGAATGTATCTATGATTTAGATTAGGAAATGAATAGCTTTGTGGCCAAGTTTGCAGATGATATAAAGGTAGGTAGAGGTGCAGGTAGTGTTGATAAAACAGGGAGGCTGCAGAAGGACTTAGTTGGATTAGCAGAATGGGCAGAGAACTGGCAAATGAAATATAATCTTGTAAAGTGTATGGTCATGCACTTTGATGGAAGAAATAAGCAGCCAGACAATTTTCTTAAAGGAGAAAAAATTGAAAATTCCCAAATGCAAAGGAACCTGGGAGTCCTCGTGCAGGATACCCCAAAGATAAATTTGCAGGTTGAATTGGTGGTGAAGAAGGTAAATGCATTGATAGCATTAATTTCAAGAGGAATAGATTATAAGAGCAGGGACATGATGTTGAGACATTATAAGGCATTGGTGAGATCTCACTTGGAGAATTGTGAGCAGTTTGTGGCTTCTTGTTCAAGAAAGGATGTGTTGACATTAGGGTTCAGAGGAGGTTCACAAGGATTATTTTGGGAATAAAAGGGTTATCATCTGAGAAGCATTTGATGGTTCTTGTTGGAATTTAGGAGAATGAGGAAGAATCTCATTAGGTCCTTTCATAAAAAAAAATCCTAATGTAAGAGGAGATTCTCCACCCTCACGTCAGAAAACCTACCTTCATGAATGCTTCCCGATCGACTCCAAGTGCTGATTCTAATCCCTCTCCGAACTCTGCCACACATCATGAATGTACTTCCGCTGCAAGGGGTGGGCTAGGGATGGGATGATGATGTTGCAGTGATATCGTCAGCCTGAGATGCAGGAGTGGGAATTTTAAAACGCCAACAGCGTGCACAGCAGGGAAGCATTTCTGCCTGGGTACTAAGACTGGCTGCAAGCATCCCAATCAACTTTTCTACCTGATCTGGGGTTCACCATTTTCCACTATAGGGCTCTTTCTGTGCTCGGCGCCTGTGAATGATATCGACTCAACGGGCGGCATTGCGGCACCAGTTGCGCAGGCTCTGGAGGACTCTATGAGGCGCTGCTCTTCATGAAAGCAGTGCAAGAGCAGCCTTTTAGGGCTGCTTCATGAAAGGGTACATTTGAATTTTTCTCCGCAGATTTAGCCGGCCTTGGTGGAGACTTGACATGAAGCCACCTATAGAAGCATTTCAATTATTAAAACCCAAGGCAGAGAAGATGTAGAAAGTTTTTTTTTGCCTGGTAATGGCATATAGGGCAAGAGGGCACAATTTATGGCTTGAAGATCGCCCACTTAGAACAGAGATATGGAGAAATTTATTTTACCAGAGAGTGGTGAATCTGTGGAATTTATTGCCAAAAGCAGTGTGGATGCTTCATTTGGTGTAGTTAAGGCATAAATTAATAGGTTCTTGATTAGTCAGAACATCAAAGGTTCTAGGGAAAAGGCAAGCGAGTGGAGCCAAATGTGAGAATGGATCAGCTCATGATGGAATGGCGGGGAAGACTCAATGGGCTGAATCGCCTTTCTCTGCCCCAAGTCTTATGGTCTTGCAGTCTTATACTAACTGGATATTCTGAGTCACCCCGTCAAGCTAGCCTTCTTTCTATTAATAAGTTTCATTGTGAGGCAATCTAATGTAGGGATTTTAAATTTGCAGATCTTTTCATGATGTACATAAAAATATTTATTTGCCCATCAAGTTCACAAATTAATTGTTTTGGAGGAATGTTGCTTTTAAAGTTAATGTCACTATTAGTGCTAGACCCACTTTTATATGACCTTTCAACACCAGATGAAAGTAGCACACTGTAGGATTCACCTGGAAGGTTTGTGGGTGGCAAACATTTCAGCTGTTATTTTAAGGTACCAAGCAAGCCAGCTGAGAATTGGATGTCCCAGCCCTATTTAGTCCATATTTTCATTTTTGCAACTTTTAGACAGAATTTGTAAACATGTTCTGGATACTATTTTTGCTTAATAATGAGATTTTTAAATAACAAATTATTAAATTAGCAATATTTAAATAAATCCCAATGTTGCTAAAAGGCACAATGTGAGGAATTTTTGTGTTTTGGAAGATTAGGCAAAAAAAGGTAAAAGAGGTGGTGTAACTCTTAATAAATCATTGCAGCAGACTAATTGCATTAGCTAAGAAGCTCAAGATATATAATTTTGGATAATGTAAGTACTAGTAAGAGTAAGAAAGGACTGGTGGTTGTAGTTTATAGTTCTTCTAACAGTAAATTCCACAGTTGCTCTCAATTACCTGGGGTAATGATAACAAATACTGAAAACTGAAGAATTATTCTCAACAATTTAAAACCAGTTTTCTACATATCCCTGGCCCATGTAATGTTAATGATAAAATGATGGGAGTTTGTAAAATAGGAATTATAATACCTACAGACAATTTTAATCTGTAAAAATATTGGACAAATCAATCAAGCAGGGTGGCTGGGAGGTTGTGTGTTTTCAGAATTTTTTGGAGAACATGTTGAGCAACCAACTAGCAAGCTGACTATTTTAGATCTGATGTTGTGTAATGAGGATTCATGAAAGAATTCATAGTAAAGGGCCCCAGAAAGAGTGATCAAAACATGGTAGAGTTTAAAATTCAGTTTGAATTGATAAATTTGGATTTGAAGCTGTTATCCTGAACTAAAATAAAGGTTGTTATAAAGCCATGTAGATGGTTGGCCAAAATGGAGTGGGAAAAAGATTGAATGGTAAAACTTCATAATGAAACCAGCAATGGTTGATGTTAAAGAGACATTTCATAAAATGGCAGAGAGAAATGCTCTGCAAGAGGGATGCACCATCCTTTACTAATTAAGGTTATAATTAATACATCCATTATCCTAAAAATACTTTGCATTTTGGAAAAGTCTTAGGATTAGAAAATCACAAATCCACTATTCAAGGAAAGGATGAGACAAGAAACTCTCCAGCCTCTAGACGAGGGGTGGCCAAACTACAACTCCAGGCCAGCTACCCATTCTTAAGTGACCCAGAGTGAATTTTAAAAATAAAATGGAATAAGTCCCATTAGAACATAGTCTCTGACAGTAAATTGCACTGTATGTACACTGCACTCCTTAGATTTAGCACTAGATGTCACTGCATTTTGAACAACTACCAAATCAACTGTTGAAATGTTAATCATTAATTAAAGCGGTTACCTCAGTTAAAAAAAATGACGTCAGTTTAAAAAAATACCTCAGTTGATTAAACATGGCAGAACCAAAAAGATAGAAAATAGTCAAAGGGAAGTGTGTTTGCTTGACTTACAAGGAATCTGTTACATAGCCTATCTTGAAGAGCAAATCTACAGATTTACGCATTGCATCATAAGGTGAACACTTGGGCCATGAAATGTATTTACTGAGAATTGTGGAGGAATGTTGGAGACAGCCTTGATCGTTTCTCCTGTTCTTATTTTGCACCCAACTTTTTATTTTGCATTACTTTTTGAATGAATGTTTTAAAGAGTTTTATTGTATTCATTTAAATTAAATTTAAGAGCAGCAGACACAGAAATGCTCACTGTAATATTTGAGCACATCAATAAACTGGAATGTCAACAGTTGAAATGTTCAGTAATTTTGAATAGTTATTTTGATAGAAAATTAATTTTTGACTGCACAGGTGTTTTCTGGTCTAAAACACAATTTTTCTTGCAGTGTAACTGGCTAAAAACTGCTTAAAACTGGCTTAATATTGCTTGGCCCTATGACTCCTTATATTTTTCTGTATGTGGCCCATAACCATAAACATTTGGTCACCCCTGATCTAGACCAGCATCTGCCATTGAAAAGATCATGGAATATATTTTTAGGGAAGTAGCTGCATAAATTTAGAAAATCACTAATCATAAAACAGTAAACATGTTTTTATGAAACAGAGATTACATTTGACAAATTTGCTAGATACTTTAAGAATGTAATGAACAGGGTGGATTAAGGGATACTGAAAAATTAGTGCAGTTTGATTTTCAGACAGCATTTGATAAGGTGCCTCATAAAAGCTTATTGTTCAAGGTAAGAGTTTGGGTTAGGGTTTTGGGATATATATCATCATGGATAGAAAGTTGCTAACAGAAAAAGAGTAAGAACAAATAAGTTGTTTTTGGATTGTTAATCAGGGTGCCAGAGGGATCAATGCTGGGGCCTTAACTTTCAATCTATGTTAAAATAATAGAAGAATAGACCAAATACATTCTAGCCAAATTTGTTGACAATACAAAGATATGTGTGTTAGCAATTTGTGAAGACAATTGACAGTCTGCAAAGAACTTGACTTAAGAAGTAGGCAAAGTATGAGGTTATCGACTTGGAAGGAAGAATGATAAAACAAATTATTATTTAAATGGAGTGAGATCACAAAATGTTATGGTACAGAGTCCATAGTACATGAAAGATAAGTGGTTGACATTCATTTACAGCAAGTATTTGGGAACGTTACTGGAATGTTGATTGACCTTTATTGCCAATGATATAGATTATAAAGGTGGGGAATTTTTTATACAATTTTTTTCAGTGGGTTGTAGAGATTATATCTGGAATTGGACATGCAGTTTGATCTTTATATTTATAGTATGGTATACTTGCACTGGAGATGGCATTGATAAGGTTATCTTGGTTGATCCTGGAATGAAATGATTACCATATGAAGAGAAGTTGAATTATTACCCATTCCATTTTAGGAGAATGAGAATTTATCTTATCAAAATATATGATTCTGAAGAGGATGTGTCAATTTGTTGGATTATCTGGTAGACGAGGGCATAGTTTCAGAATAAGGATCACCCTTTTAAAATGGATATGAGGAGAATTTCTTCCTTCAGAAGATTGTGAATTATAGAAATTCCATATGCCTGAAAGCTGTGGAGACAGTCATTAAATGCATTCAAACTTAGTAATGACAGTTAAATTACAAAGGTGCTAAGAAGAATAGGGAGAGTGGAGGAAAGTGGTTTGTGGCCAAGTTTGAATCAGCCATAATATTATTGAATAGAAGTACATAGCCAATAGTCTGATTTTATTCAACACCAAGTAATCTTTTTCTTAATCTGGAGACGATCTTTGATGTTACGTTAATAACATCCTTCCACCTCTCTGAACTTGAAATTTTTAGATTCAGTGGCCCATGGAAGAAGGTCATTCAGGGTGGAATTTGGAACCTGCAGTTTATTGTTTGAACATGCAGAAACCCAGTCTAAGTGATGGAAATGACTCATAGCTCTCAAACGACTTAACTATCCTCCTGCCCACCATCAGTCTACAGGTCCTACATTGATCCAATCAGTCACTTCAGAACTAGAACTGAAGCCAGTCATAGTTATGGTCAAACCCAAGGTTCATCCCAAAAATAAAATTTTCACTTGTTACTCTGGTCTTTCCCCAATCAAAACTGCAAGATTAACAAATACAAAATATAAATAATGTGCTCGTTTTTATGCTGCCTATTAAATGCTGAGCAGTTCATACAATTTTTTATTGGTGTAATAATGTTTCAGCCATTTCAAGGCAGCAGTCACCTAGAAGCATTAATACATTCACTGAACATTGATATTTTTGTGGAGTTTGGGTGAGAGAGAAATGTTGGTATAATGTTGCTAACTATGAAACATCTTTTTATCTTTCAAATATATGTCACTTTGTTTCAGTGTTCTCAAATAAACAAATTTGCCTGTTACATGCAATGTAAAGTATAGTCTTCATCAGGAGTTCAAGACCTGTCTCAAATTCACAACCTTCTGACCACAGGCAACCATGCTAAAAATACATTGTAAGTATTTCTGAAGTAATGATTTTCTATTTATATTTTAGGCAAAAACATTGAAAATCACAGCAGAAACAACGCTTAAAACACAGAAAGAAACTGAGATTATGTGCCAGAACAAGATTACTGAAATGGTTACACTGATGGAAAAGCACAAAGTAAGAAGCATTTTCAGATCTTCATTTTACATTTATAGGATTTTGCTAACTTTGTCTACTATAGATTATGTAAGGATAGTAAATTGGCAATCAGCTTCATATCAATTACTACCACATGCCTTAAAAAGCAAATTATGGAATGGAAATAAAATTAGGTATATGAGAAAGAAATAAGAGAAACATTAATGCCTGCCAGGTCAACAAACAAGTGCTATAAAAGGCAGATACCCACTTAAATGTATTTCAACCATTTTATAATTGATAATTGCAATCTATGTTAAAGTAATTGCAGGCCTGATACTTCCACCATAAATGTACTTTGCACATTCAAAAAGCTTAATTTTCATAACTGTCTAGGTAGGCCCCTGCTATATTTCCAACAAAAAAACTATGAGAAATCTTAAGCTTCCCAGATATCTTCTTAGTAATTGCGACTGCACTCACTTCCATCCCTGACTCTCAAATCCCTGGCATGCCTCTGGTAGCTTCCACAGTGAAGTCTAATGCAAAATACCCATTCAATTCATCTGCCAATTCTTTGTTCCCCTTTACCATATATGCAGCATCATTTTTCAGTGCTCCAATGTCTGCTGTTGTCTCTCATTTACTCTATATATCTAAAATAACCTTTGCTATCTTCTTTTACATTGTTGGCTAGCTTACCTTAATATTTAATTTCTTCTCATCTTATTTTTCTTTTAGTTGCATGTTGTTGGTTTTTAAAAGCTTCCCAATCCTTTAGCTTCCCACTCATTTTTACAGTGTTGTATACCATCTCTTTTGATTTTATGCTGTCTTTGACTTCTCTTGTAAGCCACGGTTGTCTTTTCATTCTTTCAGAATGCTTCTTCTTTAGGATGAAATTATCCTTCACCTTCCGAAATACTCACAGAAATGCCTGCCATTACTACCATCATCCCTGGTTGGGTCCCCTTCTACTCATCTTTGACCAGCTCCCCTCTCATGCCTCTGTAGTTATCTTTACTCAGTTTACATCCAATATTAGCTTCTCCTTCTCAAACAGCAGGATGCATTTTGAGAACATGCTGCACATGAGGCAGCAAATCAAAATTGAAGTCCAAGGAAAGGTATAAGCTGGATAAAGCATCAGCTGACTGGCAAAAGGCAAAGGGTGGGAATAAAGGAGGACTTTTCTGGCCTGCTGCTGGTGATTAGTGGTGGTCCACAGGAGTCATGTTGGGTCTGCTATTTTTCATGTTATATTTTAATAATTTAGATGATAAAAACAATGGCTTTATGGACAGATTTGCAAATGATGGGTAAAGGGGCAGGTAGTGTTGAGAAAGCAGAAAGTTTGCAGAGGGACATTCTGGGTTGGAAGCATGGGCAAAGAAGTGGCAGATGTAGCACACCACTGGAAGTGTATGGTCATGCACTTTGATAGCAGGAATAAAAGTGTAGACTATTTTCTACATAGGGAGAGAATTCAGAAACCAAAGGTCTAAAGTAATTTGGAAGTCCTGATGCAGGATTCTTAAAGGTTTATTTGCAGACTGAGTCAGTTATAAGAAAGGCAAATGCAATGTTAGTAATAATTTTGAGAGGACTAGAATAGAAAAACAAAGATGTAATGCTGAGGCTTTATAAGGCATTGGGCAGAGTATTGTGATCCAGTTTAGGGCTCCATATCTAAGGATTTGGACATGATTGAGAGAAAGCTTACGAGAATGAGGAGACTAATATATGAGGAGCATTTGATTGCCCTGGACCTATGCATGCTGGAATTTATGTGAGGGGGTATCTAACTGAAACCTGCTGAATATTGAAAGCCCTGGATAGAGTGGACATGGAGAGGATGTTTCCAGTAGGAAGAGAGTCTCGAACCGAAGGGCAGAGCCTGAGATTAAAAGTACCACACTTCATAACAGTGAGGAGGAATCTGTGGAATTCATTGCCACAGATAGCTGTGGATGGCAAATCATTGGGTATATTTAAAGTGGTGGTATACAGGTTCTTTGATTAGTAAGGGTGTAAAAAGGTTATGGGGAGAAGGCAAGAGAATGGGGTTCAGAGAAAAAAATATATTGGCTATAATTCAAATTGTGGAGGAGACTTGAGGGGTCAAATCGCCTAATTCTGTTCCTACGTCTTATGGTGTTATGTAAGACTGAATATGGGTACAGGAAAATAGAGGACTATAAGATAGTTCTTCTATGAACCAGCATGGATTTAATGGGCTAAGTCTATTCTGTGTGCATTATAATAAGTATCAAGTAACATGGTGAAAAATATGCCATGCCAAATAATCTACAGGTTATGAGCAGAACAATGTAAGAGTAATTTTAAATACCAATTATGTAAATTGATATTGCAAAAGACATTTTGTAAGAAAAGCTAATTTAACTTTATTTCCCCAATTTATACAGCACCAATATGATAAAATGGTTGATGAAAAAGATGCAGAATTGAATTGCTGGAAGGAAAAACAACTAAATATCAACTTGTGTAAAAAAACTTTGGTAAGACTCCGAAGGTTTATTCAGTGATTGTTAATTAATGTACATCATCAGCTCAATACCAGGAGTTATTGTTTCTGGAGAGCTGCACTGGTGACACACTTAATATTTGAGGGTAAAGTAAACGAAATGGCAAAAACACTAGATATGAGCTATCTGTTTTTGTGTTGCATTTTTTCAGTTTCCTCTCAGAATTACTGAGTTCCTTTACACAAATCAGATGCAGAATTTTTGATCTTAGTCTTTTCACCTCATTTTCTAAAAACATCACGTTAAGTGTCTAAGGAAAGCAGAAAATGACTATTGCATCTTAACTCCCTTGAATCATCTGGTCACATATCTGATCCACCTGATTCCTTCAATCAACCTTCTTCCATTAGTGCTTAAAATTTCTGATGTGCAGTTAATAACTCGAGAGGCTGAGACTGAGTCACTGATCTATAGGCTTTTATTCACAATGGACAGGGACCTAGTCCTGTGCCTTGACCCAGGCTTTCTGGGGAAGGTTAAAGGTGTTAGAAGCTTTATACAAGATGAAAGAGGGAGGAGCCACAGGTACAGTCACAGAATGTGGCGGAGCCAAGTAATCAGGAATTCAGCAGTTCACCACAATTCCATTGTCTCCTCCCACAATATCACTCCCCTAATGTGTCCATTCCCTTTTAAAGTTAGGTTCACTAATATTTCCTGACTTTCTTGTTCAAATTTAGAAAAAATGTTGGAATCAGAAGATCATTCAATTGTCATTTTCAGAGCACAACCAAATGACCTCAAATTTGATGGCTTGGCCCCTTGCAGAAAATATTTTGAAGCCTGAAACTCATTATAGACTGGAATATAACGTTAGATTTTGAAGGGTCAGGGAAAAACCAGATGTAGATTCAGCACCTTAAATTTCCAATTGCAACATTTTCATCCATCCAGACAGCTGTAGAAAGAAAGTCAGCAGAAGAAATTTATATTCATTAAAAAGTAAATTAATTAAGACAAAACATTTAATATATACTAATTAGATATTCTTCTTTATAGTTGGAAATAATTGGGTAGTTTTATGCCAAAAATCTTATCATACTTTTGATGTCAGGCTGACCCAATGCACTTTAGCGTTAATTAATAACTTAAATATATGACTTTTATAACAAATGCATTAGCCAATATGCATAGAGCAAAATAAGATTAACAATCTGCATTTTTAAATAATCTTAATTGAGGGATAAACAATCTTTAATGCTTTGTAATTATGCCCATGAAGTGGTTCACAGACTAGTCTCCATTTACTGGACAGCGAGTTTTGTTTTTTTAAAAATCCCATCTAAGATGTCAAACTGAATTCCTTCATTATCAATTCATACTCCAAGAAATGCTTGTCTAAATGTATGAATTGGACTTGAAATTACTCATAGTTTGAAATTATTAATAAGATTGGTTTACCTTTTTTTTCCAGGAAGAGGAGCTAACATCTCTCAAAGGTGAACTCCTGAGTGTAAAACAACAACTTAAACTAGTGACTGGTGCAAAGGTTTGTCTATATTATAATCTTAATCTTCACTCCAATAGAAAAGTGGACTTGAATAAATTGAAACACCTGTATGCTTTCTCTGAGCAATAGCATCTGCGATTATCAATCATTTTTCTGTTTCTAAATAGTTTTTTTTTGCAATCGCCAACTTCTGTTAAAAAATGTAACTTCCACTAAAAGGTGGGGTGGATTACTTAATAAAATGTAACAACCTTTGTCCAAACCCCAACCATACCACGTCTGGTAGGAACAAGTTGGGCAACAAATCTGCTGCCGGTAGATGGGTTGAAAATGTATTATCATGAGTTTAGCTAATTTTGACTTAAAATATAAAAGGAACATGATATGGAATCATCATCATCCAAAATTAAATATTGCCTATATCCAGGAAAATAGAAGCAAATCTCCCTCCAGCCCTTGGAGTTTTCCACTGGAAATTGGATCCCAACCATTAGTAAGGCTGAATACATTGCTCAGAGTGTCTCAAACAGCCTGCAGCGATCACAACTGCTTTAACACATTGTGAGGCCCCACGATACTCATTGGCTGTCAAAGCTGTCAATATTAAGCAATGCTTGTGTTATGAGCCCAGAGGACCCAAAAATCCAGCAGCAATAGATATTCAAGACAAATGGTTACTTAAACCAGTTACTTTTAATTATCTTTAAACATGAAAACAGGATCAAACTTTAACTTATTACTATTAACTAACCTAACTTAACCCCCTTCTAATTCTAAGTGCACATGTATGTAATGTGTGTGTAAGTTCAGAAAAGTTATTTGATTCACAGTCCACTCTCAATTCTCATTCCTCCAGGTTTTACTGATTGCAGGCAATTCTTATACTGTGTGCAGAATTTAACATTTATTAAGTTCACCAGGCTTTGGTGCTTGAAAGGTACATGGTTTCCACTCAGGAAGGTTCTTGTTGGTTTTTAGAGAGAGATTTATTCGCTGGACACCCACAACTGATTCCTTTTAATCAGCCAATTCAGTGTCTTGCCAAAGAAACTTGCCCCATCAGGGTTTTCCAGATGATAACTTCTTTCTTTCAGGTCATCACAGAGTTCCTTTTTGTTTCTCTTATTTCAAGTGAAACATTAGGCAGCCAGTCCTCTTCTCTTGTATGAACCACAATGGCTTTGACCAGGCTGAACTAAGCACTCACAACCCGTGTTCAAAATGGGTTTTTCCACAAGCTTGCCAGCTTGTCCGGCTCCAGTCCCAACTGTTGTTGCTCACTGTAAAACTGCAGAACCTCTCTCTCTCTCTCTCTCTCTCTCTCTCTCTCTCTCTCTCTCTCTCTCTCTCTCTCTCTCTCTCTCTCTCTCTCTCTCAGAGAAAAGCCTGTTTGACTCCCTTTCTACTTGCAAAACCACATGATCTTCTTAGAACAGCAAGCTGCACTCCAGACAGCCTGTGGCTCTGGTCCTAATCCTCTGAGTTCTTTCATCTGTTGCTTTTCAAACCAACAATCCATTAGTGAACTCTCAAACTCTTGGGCACTCCCCAAAGCTTTTGCAAAGGCCTTCAGAGCCAGCCAGTCTAGCTTGAGCAGAGCACCAGTATTTTAAATGAGAACTGTTTTGAAGTGTTTGTATGTGTCCTATACTAAAAAACCTGGCCCAATTTATCTTCCAAAAACATATCTATAATCTGTCACACTTGTGAATTCCTCCAACAATTAAAAAACTAAATAATTTTAAAGTATTAGAAATTACAGTTAAGATTCAAGATTTCTTTATTATCATGTATTAGTACAGAACATGTAATAGTACACAAA
The DNA here is from genome assembly GCF_036971445.1 of Narcine bancroftii. Classification (NCBI taxonomy): domain Eukaryota; kingdom Metazoa; phylum Chordata; class Chondrichthyes; order Torpediniformes; family Narcinidae; genus Narcine; species Narcine bancroftii. The sequence goes on along the minus strand of NC_091473.1, from coordinate 223,066,448 downwards.
ATAGTCTTCTGCATATGATAAGGCAGACAAAAGTTGTCATTAGTGTCACCCAGCGCCACTAATGGAGAAAGAGAAAGAGAATCAAAAGAGTGTCCATTCAGAGTTACTGAGTGTCTGTGGATTTGCCTCCAATGCTCTTGCAGCCTCTGCCTCTACACAGACTACTGATAAATCCATCGGCAACCAGAGCTCCAGATCCTTCAGATATGATCAGGAACCCTTCAGCACCCAAGGCCCTTCGGTGCCTTTCTTGCCCTCAACACCCTCTCAAATCCTGGTTCGAAATCCTAGTTCCCAGAGTCCATCTCCAGCAGCCCACAACCTGTGCTGGTCCCCCGACCACCTTGCCCACAGCTAGTGTGGGTCCCTCAGCTGCTGATCCCCTTGCTGGGTGCCATGGTCACTTTCCTCTAGGGTCATCTCCTCTGCTTCTCTTCTCAACAGGCTTCTGGTTCCCTTAGCCATTCCACTGCTGCCCCAGACTCTGCAGATGTCGTGGTCCATGTAGGGACCAATGACATAGGAATGAAGCTTGAGGAGGTCCTGCAAGAAGATTTCAGGGAGTTAGGCACTAGGTTGAAGAAGAGAACCTTCAGGGTTGTGATCTCTGGATTACTTTCCATATCTACTGGAGAGGTTAGATATAGGAGGATAAGGCAGCTTAACATGTGGCTGGGTTCATGGTGTAGTAGGGAGGGGTTCAGGTTTCTAAATCACTGGGCTCTGTTCCAGGAAAGGATGAATCTGTACTAACGGGATGGATTGCATCTGAACTGGAAGGGGATTAATATCCTTGTGAGTATGTTTGCTAGTTGTGCCCTGATGGGTTTAAACTAGATTTGCAGGGGAGGGGAACCAAAATGTTAGAGCAATTTGTGAGAAGGAGGAAGATAAAGGTTATGCGAGGACTGCATGTATAGACAAAAATCAGAGGTTTGTACTTGATAGAAATTTTCTCAGGTGTATTTATTTTAATACAAAGAGTATTGTTGGAAAGACTGACGAGATTAGGGCATGGATTGACGTGGTATTACGACATTATTGCTATTAGTGAAATTTGGTTGCAGGAGGGGCAGGACTGGTACCAACGTTTCGGGGTTTTGTGGGAAGGGAAAATATCTCAGCTGTGTTGTCAGGACAACCAGGAGGGTTTATCTACAGAGGCCATATGGGTGAAGTTTAGGAACGGGAAAGGTGTGACTGATGCACAATCGATAACTCCAAAAGACTGGAAGATATATAAAACTGATAGACTTTTATTTGCAATAGACTAGAGCCATGTCCATGCTAGTTGACTGTCCTGATGAGAGGAGGGATCCTTTAGTCAAGAGTCTGAGGGAGGATCTAGGTACAGTGTTGTGAGTGAGGAAGCAGGTTTGGTAGGTCTCAAAGGAAGGACTCTGAACAGAGTTTTGATGGGGAAGAATTTTATTTACAGAAGGCAAATGTGGGGAATGGTAACAGATGGAGCATGCACGCATGCACACACAGTTTACAGCAGCCGTGGGAAAGTAATAGCGGTAAATTAATAATGAACATGGGGAAAATAGCATGGGAACAAAATACACACACAATGAACTGGTACATATAATGATCAAGAAAATAAAAAATCACTCTGATGCCCCACCATCCCTTGACTCAGTCCAGGCATGGCTCTATGCTACAAGGGACACTAATTAAATACTTCCAACCCTTTTATCAGTGCACATCTTACTAAGATTCCACATTTCTAGGCCTGGAGTGAAGCAGGGTAGTCCCAAGCTGGCAAAGAGAGCAAAGAACACATGGTACCTTTATAGTGCTGGAGGTTCCAGCCCAGGTTGTTAGCAGTGATTAATGCCTCAGTGTCAAGAGAGTTAATGGAATTACAACAGCCAATGGTCCAAGGCCAAGTACAGGCATGCTGGAGAATCCAATCCAGGTTATTTACATGGGTAAAAAAAGAGGTGTGCATTAATGGGTAGGGTAGAACCAAACCTTGATTAGCAGCTGGTGTGTCCTCCAACTAGATAGGGGGCAGTGCTGTGACATGACAGCCACAACTCTTCTCAATACAATCTACCCCTTGGAGGTCCCACCACTCATGATCATGTACATTGAGTTATTGATTGCTTCATGATCGTGAGTGGTGGGACCTCCAAGGGGTAGATTGTATTATGTAATAAGTAAAAACAAAAATACATGTTTAAAAAAACAATGCTAATCAAGTGGGTCAATATATACACTAGTGCCTTCCAAATGATGGACAAGTCAGCCAATGGGCATGTCCAGACAGTGGTTGTATTATAGGCTGTAGAGAGGTACCAGACCAATGTAAGAAGCAGAAAGTTGTGATAGTAGGAGATTTTAACTTTCCAAATATTGATTAGGACTCCCATGCAGTGAGAGGGCTGGATGGTTTGGAGTTTATGAAATGTGTTCAGGAAAGTTTTCTAATTCAATATATAGAGGTACCAATAAGAGAGAGGGTGCAATACTTGATCTCCTATTAGGGAACAAGACAGGTCAGATGACAGATATATGTGTAGGTGAACCTTTAGGACAAGTGACCATAATGCCATTAGCTTTAAATTAATTATGGAAAAGGATAAGTCTGGTCCTCTTGTTGAGATTCTAAATTGGAGGAAGGCAAATTTTGTAGAAATGAGAAAGGATCTAGGAAGGGTGGATTGGGATATGTTGTTCTCTGGCAAGGGTGTATTAAAGGCAAAATTTTGAGAATGCAGAGTTTGCATGTTCCTGTTAGGATTAAAGGCAAAGCTACCAGGCATAAAGATCCCTGGTTTTCAAGGGATATTGGAAATCTGGTTAAGAAGAAGGGGGAAGTGTATAGCAAGATTAGGCAACAATGAACTAATCAGTACAGATCCAAACCTCAGATACGATCAGGAAGCCTTCAGCACCCAAGGCCCTTCAGTGTCTTTCTTGCCCTCAACACCCTCTCAAATCCTGGTTCGAAATCCTAGTTCCCAGAGTCCATCTCCAGCAGCCCACAACCTGTGCTGGTCCCCCGACCACCTCGCCCAAAGCCAGTGTGAGTCCCTCAGCTGCTGATCCCCTTGCTGGGTGCCATGGTCACTTTCCTCTAGGGTTGTCTCCTCTGCTTCTCTTCTCAACAGGCTTCTGGTCCCCTTAGCCATTCCACTGCTGCCCCAGACTCTGCAGATGTCATGTCTTCTTTTTGCCTTCCTGATTTCCTTCTTGAGTATTTTCTTGCATTTTCTGTACTGATTAGTTTGGCAGATAATGTGAAAGTAAACCTGAAGGGTTTTTATAAGTATATTTTGAGTAAAAGGATAGTAAAGGACAAAATTGGTCCTCTAGAGGATCAGACTATGTGTGGAGCCTCACACAATGGGGCAGATCTTAAACAGTTTTTTGCATCAGTATTTATTCAAGAAATTGACATAGTGTATAAAGAAGGAAGGGAAACAAGCAGAAGTGTCATGGAACATATGGAAATTAAGGACAAGGAGTTGCTTGCTCAAGGTAGATAAATCCCCTAGGCCAGATATGTTATTCCCTCAGACCTTGAGGGGGACTAGTGTAGAATTTTCAGGAGCTCTGGCAGATATATTCAAAATGTCCTAAGCCACGGGTGAGGTGCCAGAGGATTGGAGGGTAGCTCATTGTTTAAAAAAGGCTCCAAAAATAAACCAGGTAATGATAGGCCAGTGAGCCTGATGTCAGTAGTAGGTAAATTATTGGAAGGAGTACTGAGAGATAGGATATATAGGTCTTTGGACAGCCATGGGGTGATTAAGGACAGTCAGTATGGCTTTGTGCGTGGTAGGTCATGTTTAACAAATCTTGTAGAGTTTTTTGAGGAAGTTATCAAGAAAGTAGATAAAGGAAAGGCTGTGAATGTTGTCCACATTGATTTTAATAAAGCCTTTGACAAGGTCTCACATGGAAGGTTAGTTAAGAAGGTTAAGACATTAGGTATTCATGGAGAGGTTATAAACTGGATTCTAAATTGGTTGTGTGAGAGAAAACAGAAAATGGTTGCTTCTCAGACTGGAAGCCTGTGACTAGTGGTGTGCCTAAGTTGGGCCATTTTTGTTTGTTGTCTATATCAATGATCTTGATGATAATGTGGTAAATTGGATCAATAAGTTTGCTGATGACACAAAGATAAGAGGTACTATTGGACACCAAGGAAAATTTTCAAAGCTTGCAGAGGGATTTGGACCAACTGGGAGAATGGGCCAAAAAATGGCAGATGGAGTTTAATGAAGAAAAGTGTGAGGTGTTGCATTTTGGAAGGGCATACCAAGAGTAAGACATACACAGTAAATGGTGGGGCACTGAGGAGTGTGGAGGAGCAAAGGGATCTGGGAATAAAGATAAATTGTTCCTTGAAGGTGGTGTCGTATGTGCACAGGGTTGTAAAGAAAGGTTTTGGCATCTTAGCCTTTATAAATCAAATTATTTGAGTATAGAAGTTGGGATGTTATGTTGAAGTTGTTTCAGACATTGTTGAAGCCAAATTTGGAATATTGTTTACAATTCTGGTCACCTAACTACAAGAAGGATATCAATAAGATTGAAAGAATGCAGAGCAAATTTACTAGAATGTTGCCAGGTCTTCAGGAGTTGAGTTACAGAGAAAGATTAAACAGGTTAGGACTTTATTCCTTGGAGCAAAGAAGAATGAGGGGAGATTTGATAGAGGTTTACAAGATTATGAGAGGCTTAGACAGAGTGGATGTGAGTAGGCTTTTTCTACTTAGATTGGGGGAGATAAATAGGAGAGCTCATAGTTTTAAGCTGAAAGGGGAAAGGTTTAAGGGAACATTAGAGGAAAGTTCTCAGAGGGTGGTGGGAGTGTAAAATAAGCTGTCATCTGATGTGGTGAAGGTGGGCTCAATCTTAAGTTTTAAGAATAAATTGGATAGATACATGGATGGGAGAGGTCGGGAGGGTTATGAAATGGGAGGAGGTCAATAGGACTAGAGGAATAATGGCTGGCACAGACTAGAAGGCCCAAATGGCCTGTTTTCTGTGCTGTAGCATTCTGTGGATCTAACCCCTCATGGCTAGAGATGAGCATAGGCACCACCATCTTAGGCATAGAACATCACGATTGCAGAATTTAACTTACAAACACTATCAGCTCCTTTAACAATTAATTTAAAGCCTGTATGGAGCTGCCAGCAATAGGTATGAATGGTTGATCTCTTCATAGCAGCACTTTGTCTGCACTCTCCCGAGACTAACAGCAGCAGCACTGCCATTTTTCATATTTATATTTTTAAAATTGAGTTCAATTCCATTTTATGTTAGCTAGTAATCTTTTCTGATAGTTTTTTTTTGTGGATTGCTTCTATATTTTATGGTTTCAGCTCATGGAATTGCCTTCAGTTGTCTTTTCTCATTCATTCCATCTTCTATGGCTTCACTTATGACACTAGCTACAGCTTTTGGTGCCCTTTCTTTTCCTTGTCCTAAGATTGTGTCGACCTAATTCATTTCCACATTCTTCAATAACTAGAGAATGAGTTTGAAATATTGATGTTTAACCTCTAATATGGAAATTTCAGCCAACACAAAAACTTTAGATTTGTTGGATCAAAATGACTATATAATAATTTTATTATTTGCATTTAATTAAAGTTTTGCTTTTGATGTGTTCTCATAATATAACCAAAACTACATATGTTTGTTGTTCTGACAATAACTTCTTTTAATATTTCTGTTAAATTACTTTTCTAAATCAAAGGGAAACATTTATACTCACAACAAAATACATATTATATTTTTGTGTGATCCCAATTATTTTACATTTTCCAGGAAACTTATGAAAATCAAATTAAGATCTTGAAAGACACAGTCAAATCTTTAAAGGATGAATTAAAAAATGTAACTTCATTAATAAATGAAAATTTTGTAATATCATTCATAGGTTTAGTTTCTGTTTGTCACATACAGTAATCAATTAAGTTTTAAAAGTTAGAATAACGAAGTAACCAATTGATTTTTTTTTCAGAAAAATGGGTGTTTGTTCTATTTTTAAAAAGCATACCAGTGTTTTCATTGTTACAAAATTAAAACTAATTTTGATCAGAGTTTATGAACAACCAAACACACAATTGAAGCTAATGTAGTAAGATTAAATTCATAAAACACTAGGCAGAAAGAAACTGGAAAGCTGGATAACAATTATGAATTTCATACTGTCCTCTGAGGTTAATTCTCCATTTGAATTTACAAATATAGTGAGTATGTTACCAGTAATATTCCAGGGACAGTTTCCCATGGGCATTAAACATGCAGTCTTCCATTGCCCCAAGATTACTCAATACTCAATTGTGCAGTGGTGTTTGGTTCATCATGGTAGTACATTGGGAATTTGGCTTCTAGTACTGTGGTCAGATCTAGTGCAGTTCAAGATCTGGATCAGTACAAGGAGCAGGCACACCTGAGACTCCATAACTGTCAAAAATTGCATTGTAATGAGAGACACTGACTTTCATTAATATCTGGAGATATTTTGAGCAAATAAAAATTGTTGAAAAAAATTTAAATAATAAGTTTTTTTACATTTGTAATGAGTTTTAAAAATACACAAACTTGAAATAAATTAAAATCATTGAGACTAAATCAAATAATTTTTAACAAATGAGTTTACCCTGGGAACAGGTAGTCTCCCATTCATCTCAACGGAGACCACAGTGCTTGAACCAAGTTTCACCCTCTGCAGGCTCAGGAAGCATATTTCCCAGCCCCAAGAACTAGGGTGTCTAGACATTACTCTTCCCCATGGGTCTCCATAAAGAGTCCACCAGAACAACATGGGACACAACTGCGGGCAGGGCCTGGACGTAAGGTGCCACCACGAACTGAGGCCAATGCTAATAATGAAAATGGAAATATCTGTTAGGATAGGGTTGCACGGTTAATATAGTAGTTAGTGCAATGCCATAACAGCACCAGCTGTCTGTAAGAAGTTAGTACGTTCTTCTTGTGACTATGTGGGTTTCACCTAGGTGCTCCAGTTTCTTCTCACCCTTCAAAAATGTATGGGGTTTGAGATTTATTGAGGTATTTGGGTGGCACAGATTCATGGGCATGAATACCCCTGAATTTGGATTGATATTGTTAAAGAGCTGTTTCATTGTCAATTTCGTCTTGTATACACCCAGTCCTGCACAAAAAGATAGTTGTCAAAAGATGCAAGTTTAAGATAATTTTCAAGTGGAGATGAGAAAGGATGAATACATGTTTCAATGAAATGGAATATATTCAATAATATATTTCAAAAATAGGTAAATATTTAAAAAGTAAACCCTGCGTAGACTGGGGGAAATACTAAATATGACTTTCAAGTAGCTGATTTGAGAATGTGAGTCAAATTATCTATTTATCTGCTGCATCATTTTGTGATTCCTATGATATACATTATTTCTTCAATAATCATGAGGCAAAATCAATGTCAACTTTTTGTATATGTGTTCTATTTTAGAAAGTCGAATCAAATTATATTTTGACAAATCCTAATGACAGTGTATCAAATTGTGAAATATCTCAAACTCCTGTCAGAAAAATCAGCTTATCTGCTGCCTCAAAATCGGCAGAATTGTCTAAAAAGTCGGGAATTACTCGACATAGTCATACCTGGACTCCTTCAGAAAAAGCTAGAATTTTCCCAAATCATCAGGTGTGCCTTATTTACAAGTAGCTAATCTATGTTTATGACTGACCTAAGACGATTACTTTAGTTGTAAATAAAATTTCATTATAGACATTTTGAAATATTGAAACTAGTTATTGTCTTAGAATGTATTTTACTATTCACATTCATCCAGGTTGAACAAGTACTATATTAAAACACAATAATGTGTATGGGATAATTTTTTAGTAGTTATTACTGAAGTACTATTCAGAGACTTGTCTGATTAATTGGAAAATATGAGTTTTTAATCCCAATATGGTAGTCCCTCAGGGAAAGAGTTAGGTATTGCATTTGGGCAAGTCAAACCAGGGAAGGACATGCACAATAAATGCACTGGGAACTGTGGTAGAACAGAGAGACCAAGAAGTACAGGTACATAGTTCCCTGAAAGTGGCAACAGATGACAGGTATTTGGCATGCTTGCCATCATTGGTCAGAACATTAAGTATATGACTGGGACATATTGTTACACCTGTCCAAGGTCACATTTGGAAAACTATGAGCTGTTCGCTTCACCTAGTTATGTCATTAGACTGGAAAGAGTGCAAAAATGATTCATGAAGATATTACAAGGATTTGGGGTGGATGGGGGTGGTGGGGAGGGTGGGAGGGAGCTTGAGTTATAAGGAAAGGCTAATCCCTAAAGTATCCCTTATAAAGGTATACAAGATCATGAGCATAGATAAGTGAATAGTCACAGTCATCTAACTAGGATAGGAAAATCTAAAACTAGAGGCCATTGATCTAAGGTGAGAGGAAAGAATTAAAGGGGACCTGAGGAGAAACATTACTTGTGGAGGATGGTGGGTATATGAAACAAGCTGCTAGAGGAAGTGATAGAGCAGTGGTTCTCAACCTTTTTCTTTCCACTCACATGCCACTTTAAGCAATCCCTATGCCATCGGTGCTCTGTGATTAGTAAGGGATTGCTTAAGGTGGCATGTGAGTGGGAAGGGAAAGCTGAGAATCACTGGCTCGAGACCCAATTGTTAACAAAATATTTTGATTGAGAAAAATTGTCATTGGCCCATTTTCTTTGGAGTTATGAAACCATGCACATAACAAATCAATTAGGTACAATTAAAACAGTGGTTTTCAAACTTTTTCTTTCTACCCAAATATCACCTTAACTTTAGGGAAATATATGGATAGGATAGGGTTAGAGAGATTGTGATAATACCATGATAATGCTATTTATGACTATTTGGAATTCCCTAATAAAGTCTGTCCTCCAGTACAAACCCTGGAATTGGGCCAACAACATGAGTGCATGTTCAGTCTTATGGGAATAAAAGCCTGTTGTCTGGTAACTTCCAGTCTTTTGAAGTTATTGATAGTGTATCAGAGATATGAGACAACCACAGGCAAATGGGAATAGTTCAGGTGGAAACCTGGTCGGTATGGACAAATTAAGCAAAGGACCTTTTTCCATGCTGTATAGCAGAATGACTCTATGCTTCTAGTATTTTTTTTAAATTGTAAGGACTATAAAAATGAATTTCAAGCATATTATGTTAATTTAATTATTATCTGTCTCCCCCACAAAAAATTGCTCCACTCACCTCAACATACTGGTTCTTCAATTGCAGAACAAATTGAGGATTTGTTTTATTAATTGATTTTTAATAAAGAACTGGACAGAGTACTTCATTAACATCAGTGTAGAAAGATTATTCTTTGGAACAGTGTTGAACAGTAATTCACAGCAAAGTTGATGAAATGAAATCTACCCAAAATTACCAAGATTGAAGCCTAATTTGGAAGAGGGAAGAGCTCACTCCCCTGTCTGCATCAATGGTGCTGAGATGGTGATAGCAGAGAGCTTTAAGCTCCTATAAATAAACATCTTCAGTGACCAGTCCTGGTCCACCCATGTTAGCATTAAGTAAGAGCACCGGTGCTTCAACTTTCTCAGAATCCTGAGTAAGTTTAGTATGCCGCTTGCATTCTTCAACAACTACTACAGGAGTGTCACAGAAAATATCCGGTCAGAATGCATCACTGTTCCGCCCAAGACTGTAAGAAACTGCAGAACTGTGAATGCAGGTCAGACCATCATACAAAATCCCTCCCCTTCATTGACTCAAGCAATACTTCCCACTTCCTTGGAAAAACAGCCAACATATTTAAAGATTCATCCCATCCTACCCACACTCTCTTCATCTATCCACCCCAATTAGGAAGATTCACAAGTATAAAATTACATAATTACATAAAAGTACATAACCCTAGAGCACCTAGAGAAAACTTGTGCAGGTCACGGAGAGATATACAAACTCCTTACAGACATGGATTCAAACCCCAACCCCCCCCCCACCAATTGTTAGCACTTTAATAGCATTGTGCTAACTATACTGCCCATGTGATATTACCTATATACTTTACTATCTGATCTTTTTCTCTAATGCCACTTCTGTACTGTTTTACTTGTACAATGATAGGGACATCTGCCGGACTGCTCACAAAGAAAATTCTCACTTAGTGTTTATTGTCAATGTACCATGGTGTGCAATTGAGGATACTGATGGGTGACAGTCAGTAAAAGCCAATAATTTTGTTGAAACCTTTCAGTGTATGTGCAGCAATCAGAGGTTTCACACATTGTCTATACAAACTGAAAAGATATGAATAAGATTTTCAAAGATTTCCATTTGTTAATTTTAAGGAATTAAAAGTTGTGCACCTTTCATCCATTCAAATGTGTTGGAGTATTTTCTAGCTCAATGTCCAATTTGAAAATTATGCCATTAATGTTAGAAGAATGGGTGTTAAAACATTGAAACAGGGCTACCAAGGTCTTTCAATTAAAAGTTGATTTGAAATTGATTCCCTTAACTTCTCTATTACAGTTAACTGTTTGTAGATGTAACCTAAATTCCACATATACAGTTATAAGAGAATCTGGTATAGTAAATTGTTTACATTAATATCTGATTAGTTTTTAAAACTGGGTATTTTTTAAAAACTCAGCTTTCCATATGTTGTGAATGATAATTAAACATTCAGAATAACAAATAAAATTATATGCAAAACATTTTAATATATTGTGGTAAAATTTAACTTGCTGTACTTTGAATCTTTTCAGACGTACACAATAAAAACTCCTCCCTTCATTCAAAATCAGATACTGAAGGGCAACATGAAGCCGCCTTCTAAAGCAGAACCACAGAAAAAGAGAAAAGTGATTTTGGACTTAGATACACATTCTGATAGTTCTGAACAGAGTGATTTATTGGTAAAAAATCTTTTTGTTATTCAAATAATTAAGTTGATTGGTTTGTAACAGTAATTATTTCTCACTTAGAAATATTCATAAAATTCAATCACATCTTCAACTTAGCTTACATTATTAGGACATATTGAAAGATCAAACAATATCCTTTGAGCAGTTGTATTATTACATGCGACCTACCAAAATATTTAGTATGCAGGATAAATGCTGAATACTATGAAACAAGATTGTCTGCAATCTGTGCAGCCAATGATGGGCATGGTGGGTGCCGTACCTTTAGAATATAATGCAGGAATTTATGCCTCCAATCAGGTATATTAAATATTTTGTTCACTAGTTGTCACTGGTCATCATGTCACTGCTTAACTTCTGGAGATGGAATGCTCACATACTGGCTGAAATGAAAAATTGACAATCATATCTATGTTCCCATTGTACTTATCTACACTAATCCCATGTATTTGGATTAAATCAACAGCCTTCTGTGCCTTGACAATTCAAGTGCTTTTATAGATGCGTCAGGTTTTGTGTGAGTATCTGCCTCCACCACCTCCTCCAGCAGCAATTTGGCAGATTCCAACCACTTGCATGAAAATATAGCCCCCAGGATCTCCTGAACCAAATCCTATACCCCCTCATTTTAGATACCTCAATCATTCTTACTACCCTATTTCCCTCATCATTTTATACCTCTTCTATCAGATTACTCCTCAGCCTCCTCCATTATAAGAAAAATAAACACCATCTATCCAATCATTCTAAATAACTAAAATGCTATAATCTAAATAATATTCTGGTGAATCTCTTCTGTACCCTTTCTAGTACAATCACATCCTTCCTATAGTGAGATGACCAATTGCACACAATGTTTTACAAAGTTGTAATGCATTATCTTCCCTTATTTTCAATGCCACATCTGACAAAGGTATGAATTTCATCCTTATGCATTCTTCAACATCCTAAGAGTCATTAGAGTCCTGCATAAGAAGTACTTTAAAAGTGTAGCCTCTATTACAATGCAAGAAAACATGACAATGTATACACAGCAGAAGCTCACATGATACAAAGAAAGGCCTGGTGATAAATGGATCACCTATGTCTCTTTCAGTCATGTATGGAAATATAGAGAGGCATAGTTTTCTTCAGCAGAAATAGAGTGGTAAGTGTTCAAATTGTGACTTTTCCATAGCTAAAACATACCCCCCTTGTTTACACCCATACAACATGAGCTGTAATTCATGAATTATAGGATTGTTCCTTCAGAGATGGTTATCTCTATTGAGATGCAATCACACCTTTTAAATAATTCTGAATGGGAATGACGGGAGTCATGAAGATTTTGGATGGAAGTGCCTCTGCTAACTTAACAAAATCACATTGTCCTTATGATGTACCAATTAATCATCAATCTGGTTTCGAGTGAAATGGGAGCAGTGATGTAGCACTAACCAGGAAAAACAGAAACCATAAATAACCATGGATTTGGAAGCTCAACTCATTCTGCTTTAACTTTTTCATGATGTATTTCCATCCTTAACCAGAAATTGACATAGTATCTTGCCTCTGAACACCCAGGATGCAGATAGAACATCCTTTGACATATCCAACAGGATTTCCAAAATCTTGCAATACAAGAAGTTCAAGAAATTACATTTTTTAGAATAGGTATCTTTGGCTTGGCTTCGCGGACGAAGATTTATGGAGGGGGTAAAAAGTCCACGTCACCTGCAGGCTCGTTTGTGGCTGAGAAATCCGATGCGGGACAGGCAGACACGATTGCAGCGGTTGCAGGGGAAAATTGGTTGGTTGGGGTTGGGTGTTGGGTTTTTCCTCCTTTGCCTTTTGTCAGTGAGGTAGGCTCTGCGGTCTTCTTCAAAGGAGGTTGCTGCCCGCCAAACTGTGAGGCGCCAAGATGCACGGTTTGAGGCGATATCAGCCCACTGGCGGTGGTCAATGTGGCAGGCACCAAGAGATTTCTTTAGGCAGTCCTTGTACCTTTTCTTTGGTGCACCTCTGTCACGGTGGCCAGTGGAGAGCTCGCCATATAACACGATCTTGGGAAGGCGATGGTCCTCCATTCTGGAGACGTGACCCATCCAGCGCAGCTGGATCTTCAGCAGAGTGGACTCGATGCTGTCGACCTCTGCCATCTCGAGTACTTCGACGTTAGGGATGTAAGCGCTCCAATGGATGTTGAGGATGGAGCGGAGACAACGCTGGTGGAAGCGTTCTAGGAGCCGTAGGTGGTGCCGGTAGAGGACCCATGATTCGGAGCCGAACAGGAGTGTGGGTATGACAACGGCTCTGTATACGCTTATCTTTGTGAGGTTTTTCAGTTGGTTGTTTTTCCAGACTCTTTTGTGTAGTCTTCCAAAGGCGCTATTTGCCTTGCCGAGTCTGTTGTCTATCTCATTGTCGATCTTTGCATCTGATGAAATGGTGCAGCCGAGATAGGTAAACTGGTTGACCGTTTTGAGTTTTGTGTGCCCGATGGAGATGTTGGGGGGCTGGTAATCATGGTGGGGAGCTGGCTGATGGAGGACCTCAGTTTTCTTCAGGCTGACTTCCAGGCCAAACATTTTGGCAGTTTCCACAAAGCAGGACGTCAAGCGCTGAAGAGCTGGCTCTGAATGGGCAACTAAAGCGGCATCGTCTGCAAAGAGTAGTTCACGGACAAGTTTCTCTTGTGTCTTGGTGTGAGCTTGCAGGCGCCTCAGATTGAAGAGACTGCCATCCGTGCGGTACCGGATGTAAACAGCGTCTTCATTGTTGGGGTCTTTCATGGCTTGGTTCAGCATCATGCTGAAGAAGATTGAAAAGAGGGTTGGTGCCAGAACACAGCCTTGCTTCACGCCATTGTTAATGGAGAAGGGTTCAGAGAGCTCATTGCTGTATCTGACCCGACCTTGTTGGTTTTCGTGCAGTTGGATAATCATGTTGAGGAACTTTGGGGGACATCCGATGCGCTCTAGTATTTGCCAAAGCCCTTTCCTTCTCACGGTGTTGAAGGCTTTGGTGAGGTCAACAAAGGTGATGTAGAGTCCTTTGTTTTGTTCTCTGCATTTTTCTTGGAGCTGTCTGAGGGCAAAGACCATGTCAGTAGTTCCTCTGTTTGCGCGAAAGCCGCACTGTGATTCTGGGAGAATATTCTCGGCGACACTAGGTATTATTCTATTTAGTAGAATCCTAGCGAAGATTTTGCCTGCAATGGAGAGCAACGTGATTCCCCTGTAGTTTGAGCAGTCTGATTTCTCGCCTTTGTTTTTGTACAGGGTGATGATGGTGGCATCACGAAGATCCTGAGGCAGTTTACCTTGGTCCCAACAAAGCTTGAAAAACTCATGCAGTTTGGCATGCAGAGTTTTGCCGCCAGCCTTCCAGACTTCTGGGGGGATTCCATCCATACCTGCTGCTTTGCCACTTTTCAGTTGTTCGATTGCCTTATATTTCTCATCCAGGGTGGGAACCTCATCCAGCTCTAGCCTTAGGGGCTGTTGAGGGAGCTGGAGCAGGGCGGAATCTTGGACTGAGCGGTTGGCACTGAAAAGAGATTGGAAGTGTTCTGACCATCGGTTGAGGATGGAGATCTTGTCGCTGAGGAGGACTTTGCCGTCTGAGCTGCGCAGCGGGCTTTGGACTTGGGGTGAGGGGCCGTACACAGCCTTTAGAGCCTCGTAGAAACCCCTGAAGTCGCCAATGTCCGCACTGAGCTGGGTTCGTTTGGCGAGGCTAGTCCACCACTCATTTTGGATCTCCCGGAGTTTGCGCTGAAGATGGCTGCATGCGCGACGGAAGGCTTGTTTCTTCTCTGGACAGGACGGCTTTGTAAGGTGAGCCTGGTGGGCAGCTCGCTTCTTTGCCAGCAGCTCCTGGATTTCCTGGCTGTTTTCGTCAAACCAGTCCTTGTTTTTCCTGGAGGAGAAGCCCAGTACCTCTTCAGTGGATTGCAGTATGGTAGTCTTCAACTGATCCCAGAGGGTTTCAGGGGACGGGTCCGTGAGGCGGGTTGCATCGTCGAGCTTTGCTTTGAGGTTTGCCTGGAAGTTTCCTCTCGCTTCGTCTGACTGCAGGTTTCCAACATTGAACCTCTTTCTGGGGGCTTTATTGTTCCTGGGCTTTGGTTTGAAGTGAAGGTTGAGCTTGCAGCGAACCAGCCGGTGGTCAGTGTGGCATTCCGCGCTAGGCATGACCCTGGTGTGTAGCACATCTCGTTTGTCACTTTCTCGCACCAGGATGTAGTCCAGGAGGTGCCAGTGTTTGGATCGGGGATGCATCCAGGTGGTCTTAAGGCTGTCCCTCTGCTGAAAAAGGGTGTTTGTAATGACAAGCCGCTGTTCTGCGCAGAGCTCCAACAGGAGGCGCCCATTGTCGTTGCACTTGCCGACGCCATGCTTGCCCAGGATTCCTGGCCAGGTTTCTGAGTCTTTGCCGACACGAGCGTTGAAGTCGCCCAGGATGACAACCTTGTCGGCTGTAGGGGTGCGTTGGATAAGGTTGCGCAGGTCAGTGTAGAACTTGTCCTTTTCTGCTGGTTCCGCCTGGAGGGTTGGAGCATAGACACTGATGAGGGTGATGTGACGCTTGTTCTGAAGGGGGAGTCGCATGGACATGATTCGGTCCGAGAGGCCTGTCGGAAGGTTTTCGAGTTTGGAGGCAATGAAGCTCTTGACCATGAAGCCTACACCAGATAGGCGTCGTTCATCCGAAGGCTTGCCAGACCAGTAGAGTGTGTAGCCCGCGCCGCGTTCTTGGAGGCTGCCTACATCTGCCAGGCGGACTTCACTGAGAGCGGCTATTTCGATGTCAAGTCTGAGGAGTTCATGTGCAATGAGGGCAGACCGACGTTCAGGTCGGTGGCTGTCAGCCTTGTCTAGCATGGTTCTGATGTTCCAGCATGCTAGCTTGAGTTTGTGAGCATCTTTTGAGGGGGAAGGCGTGGAGGGAGAGGACGTGGAGGGGAAGGACGTGGAGGGGAAGGACGTGGAGGGGGAGGACGTGGAGGGGGAGGACGTGGAGGGGGAGGACGTGGAGGGGGAGGACGTGGAGGGGGAGGACGTGGAGGGGGAGGACGTGGAGGGGGAGGACGTGGAGGGGGAGGACGTGGAGGGGGAGGACGTGGACCTGTCCTCGGGCCTGCGCAAGGGAGCTTTTAGGTGGAGTGCAGTGCGCGCAGTACTGGCCCCACCCTTTACACCCATGGTTCGTGTGCCGTGGCCAAGCAAGCTGGGACGTGGCAGCGAGGTCCTTGGGTCGTAGGTTTTATATCGGAGTGGCCTTCTCCTATGCAGGTTTCTTACCCGGGCTGGAGGGGTCTGCCTCCCCTCCTAGGTCGGTTCATACTGCCCGGACCGGGGCCGAGGCCGCCGCTGCTCTCCCTGTGCCTGGACTGGGGCCGCCGCCTCCCACTCTCTGCCCGGATCGGGGCCTCCCTCTGCCCCACTCGACCGAGGCCGGGGCCGCCGTCTCCCCCTTGCTCCTGCCCGGATCGAGGCCGCCGCCGTCTACCCTTCGCCCGGTCCGGGCGAATAGGTATATGATATTAATAAATTGTTATATTTTCTTTTTAAAATGAGATACAGTGTATTAATTGACACACTTTCCAGATGTAATTGTTATAATGCCCTACATGCAGTGGGAGTGCACATGGATGGGAGGGGTTTGGAAGGCTAGGACTGGGGGCAGGTCAGTGGAACTAGATGGAAAAATAGTTTGACAATGACTAGAAGGGCCGATGGGTCTGTATCTGTGTTATAATATTCTATGGTTCTAAAGTTCAGTGCCAGTTTCCCTCATGATAAATGACAAAACCCAATGGATAGTTGAAGAATTGCTTTTATGGTGAAGAGCTAAGAATGAATTCAAGCTTAGAGAGAAATAAGACTGCCAAACATCAGTGTTTGCAGACATTAAAGAGAGGTGAACAGATTTGAATGCCTCAGGACCATTTCAAGTTACAGATCATAGATTGTGGGTGGTTAAAAGAAATTAATTGCCTAAGGAGTTTGGAGAGTTATTTCCTATCATTTTAATTTAAAGTTCCTTCACTGTTCATAACAACTACAGCTTTGACAACCTTTAAAATTATAATAGTGTGACACTTAGTTCTAATATAGGACAATTGAATGTCTAAAATGTAGACTGCTTCATAATATTTCATTGACTAAATACTTGGCTACCTATGAAAGAGACAATATTATCTTTTTAATATTGTTTCAGAATTTTGATTGAAACTCAGTTGTGCCAATGAAGAACCTTAGATCATTTTTCTGTGTTAGCTGAAATTTTTAACCCATATTTTCTTCCTTTTTTTAAAAAAAAGAGTATGATTCCAGAATCTGAAATGTTCAAAGAATTGTACAAAGGAAACTCAGAAGCTGCTTGTCTCTTTACAAAGCCTCAACAACAGGTATGCCATAATTAAAGTTATAAATATGAACACTTGAGGACATACCACACATAACTGATTTTAAGAAAAATTACTCCTACAAAATGATCTTTTAGAATTGGTCTTCCACAATCTGGAAGGTGAGAGGTCATTGCAGGATTAGTACATTGGAAGTTAGTTGCATTTGTGACATGAAGAAGACATTAATGCTTAATGAAGATCAGTGAAAAATATTATGATTAAGGCAGAGGTACAAAATAGAGGATGTAACTACTACAAATTACCTTACACTCTTATGAACTCTACATGCTAACATTCTATCACAGCTTTAACTTTCAACAATAACCACAACTTCAACTCACATATATTTTTCAGGAACACTATCATATCTAAGAGGCAGGAGGAGGGTAGATGGGTGACAGCTGGTAGAGGAAAAGAAAATAGGTAGGTAGTACAGGGCACCTCTGTGGCTGTTCCCCTCAATAACAAGTGTACCATTTTGGATACCACTGGGGGGATGATCTACCAGGCACAAGTTAGGGTGATCAGGTCTCTGGCATGGAGTCTGGTCCAGTAACTAAGAAGGGAAGGGAAAAGAAGAGGCAAGCTGTAGTGATAGGGGATTCGATAGTTAGGGGGACAGATAGAGGTTCTGTGGAAGAGATCGAGTTTCCTGGATGGTATGTTGCCTCCCTAGTGCCAGGCTCCAAGATATCTCAGATTGAGTTCTCAGGAGGGAGGGAGAGCAACCAGATGTCATGGTCCATATAGGGACCAATGACATGGGTCGGAAAGGTGAGGCAGTCCTGCAAGGAGATTTCAGGGAGTTGGGCACTAGGATGAAAGAAAGGACCTCAGGATTGCTAACCATGCCACATGCTAGTGAGGTTAGATATCAGAGGATAATGCAGCTTAACACATGGCTAAAGACATGGTGTAGGAGGGAGGGCTTTGGGTTTCTGGATCATTTGGCTCTCTTCCAGGGACCTGTTTGCATGTGAACTGGAGGGGGACTAATATCCTTGTGGGCAAGTTTGCCAGTGCTGTTCCAGTGGGTTTAAACTAGATCTTCAGGGGGATGGGAACCAGAGTACGAGATCAGATAGAGGAGTGGAGGAGGGTAAAGATTATATGAAAATTGTATGCACTGTTAGAAGTCAACGGGTTCTAAAGTACATTCTTTTCAATGCAAGGAGTATTGTAGGAAAGGCAAATAAGCTTAGAGTGTGGATTGGCACAAAGAATTATGACATTGTGGCCATTAGTGAAACTTGGTTGCAGGAGGGGCAGGACTGGCAGCTTAATGTTTTGGGTTTCCGTTGCTTTAGACACAATATAATGGGTGGAGATCAAAGGGGGAGGAGTGGCATTTCTTGTAAGGGAAAATATCATAACTCTGCTCAGGCAGGACAAACCAGAAGGCTATATGGGTGGAGCTGAGGAATAGGAAAGGTATGACCACATTCATGGAGTTGTATTATATGTAATATAATACAATATTTAATGAGAATTTGAGGAGCAAATCTGTAGAGAGATTCCAGACAGCAGCAGGAAACATAAGGTTGTGAGAGAAGGAGATTTTAATTTTCCACCTATTGACTGGGTCTAGATGGCTTGGAGTTTGTCAAATGTGTTCAGGAAGGTTTTCTAAATCAATATATAGAGGTACCAACTAAATATTGGATCTCCTATTGGGGAACAAGACAGGACAGGTAACAAAAGTATGTGTGGGGGAATATTTTGGGTCTAGTGATCATAATGCCATTAGTTTCAAGTCATTATGGAGAAGGATAGGTCTGAGTCTCTGGATGAGATTCTAAATTGGAGTAAGGACAATTTTGTGGAAATGAGAAAGGATCTAGAATGTATGGATTGGGATGTTATTTTTAGGCAAGGATGTGCAAGGAAAGTGGAGAACCTTTAAAGGTGAAATTTTGAGAGTACATAGTTTGTATGTTCCTGTCAAGATTAAAGGCAAGGTTAGCTGGCTTAGGGAACTTTGGTTTTTAAGAGATATTGGGCATCTGGTTCAGAAGAAGAGAAAGGTGTATAGCAGGTATAGACAACATGGAGCAAATAAGGTACTTGAGGAGTATAAAAATGCAAGAAAAACCTCAAAAGAAATCAGGAAGGCTAAAAGAAGACATGAGGTTGCTTTGGTAGACAATGTGAAGGAAAATACCTTAGGATTCTACAGGTATATTAAAAGCAAAAGGATAGTAAGGGACAAAATTGATCCCCTTGAAGATCAGAGTGGTCGGCTTTGTATGGGACCAAATGAGATGGCGGGGGGGGGGGGGGGGGGGTGGGGTGGCGGTGAATCTTAAATGTTTTGTTTTCATCAGTATTCACTCATGAAATGGGCAGAGTCATGGGAAGTAAGAAAAACAAGCAGTGAGGTCATGGAGGTTACCAGGAAAGATGACAAAGGAAGGGCTGTGGATGTTGTTTACATGGACTTTAATAAGGCCTTTTGTAAGGTTCCATATTGAGGATTAGTCAGGAAGATTCAGACGCTAAGTATTCATGGTGTAGAGTGAACTAGATTCGACAATGGCTGGACAGAAGAAGCCATTGGATGATTGCTTCTCAGCCAGAAGGCCTGCGACTAGTGTGTGCCTCAGGGATCAATGCTGGAACCACTGTTGTTTGTCATCCATCTCAATGATCTGGTTGATAATGTGGTAAATTGGATCAGCAAGTTTGCAGATGACACTAAGATTGGAGGTGTTGTGGACATTGAAGAAAATCTTCAATGCTTGCAGAGGGATCAGGACCAGCAGGAAAAATGGGCTGAAATATAACAGATGGAATTTAATGTGAGGTGTTGCATTTTGGAAGGACAAACCAAGTAAGGACATACATGGTAAATCAATGGTTCGCAACCTTTTTTTTCCCACTCACATATCACATAATTCCTATGCCATTGGTGCTCTGTGATTAGTAAGGGATTGCTTCAGGTGGTATGTGAGTGGGAAGGGAAGATTGAAAATCACTGCTCAAGAAATATTTTGCTTGAGAAAAGTTGTAATTGGCTCATTTCCTTTGGAGTTCTGAAACCATGCACCTAACGAATCAATTAAGAATGAGTCAATTAGGTACGATTTCAAAAGGATTTCAAACTTTTTATTTCCACCCACATACTGTAGAGCTCGTCGAAAGAACCAAAGACTTGTTGATCCAAACCAAGGCTTTTATTAGCAAAAGACAGGAGCTCTTCACAGGTGGCCGACCAGTCCGGAATGATCCGACCTGGCTAGGGACACAACCCTTTAAGGCCCAGACAGTAGGTGTGGCTAAGCTTTCAGCCAGTCGCTGTAAGCACAGTCATTACATACTCTAGATACTGTAACTATATACATTGGTGATAGGTCTGTACTATCACACATACTACTTGAAGCAATCCCTTAGTAATCACAGAGCACCTTGGGCATAGGGAATACTTAAAATGGCATGTGAGTGGAAAGAAAAAAGTTGAAAACCACTGCGGTAAATGGTAGGGCATTGAGGAGTGGTAGAACAGAATTCCTTGTAAGTGGCGTCACAGAGTATAGGAATTGGACAATTTGGGGTGCAGGTCAGTGGAACTAGGCAAAAAAAAATGGTTTGATGTAGACTAGAAGGACCAAAGGTGCCTGTTTGTGTGCTGTACAAGACATTGGTGAGGTACAATTTGGAGTATTGTATGCAGTTTTTGTCACCTCACTACAGGAAAGTGTGTGTGTGTGTGTGTGTGTGTCTTTCAACACCCATCAGCAATTCACCAAGAGCAATGGTTACTTACACAAAAGTCTCTTTTAATTTTATTTATACATAAAAATAGGTTCACACTTTGATGTTACTATTAACTTTACTTAACCCCTTCTAATTCTAAGTGCATGTGTATTTAATGTGTTTAGCCGTATAACCATATAACCACTTACAGCACAGAACAGGCCAGTTCGCCCCTACTAGTCCATGCCGTAGCAAATCCCCACCCTCCTAGTTCCACTGACCAGCACCCGGTCCATACCCCTCTAGTCCCCTCCTATCCATGTAACGATCCAGTCTTTCCTTAAATGTAACCCATGATCCCACCTTGACCACGTCTGCCGGAAGCTCATTCCACATCCCCACGACCCTCTGCGTAAAGAAATTTCCCCTCATGTTCCCCTTATAATTTTCCCCCTTTAATCTTAAACCATGTCCTCTAGTTTGAATCTCCCCCTTTCTTAATTGAAAAAGCCTATCCACATTTACTGTCTGTCCCTTTTAAAATCTTAAACACCTCTATCAAGTCACCTCTCAATCTTCTACGCTCCAGAGAAAAAAGCCCCAGTCTGCACAACCTTTCCCTGTAACTCAGACCCTGAAATCCTGCCAACATTCTCGTGAACCTTCTCTGCACTCTCTCTATTTTGTTTATATCTTTCCTATAATTTGGTGACCAAAACTGTACACAGTACTCCAAATTTGGCCTCACCAATGCCTTGTACAATTTCATCATAACCTCCCTACTCTTGAATTCAATACTCCGATTTATGAAGGCCGACATTCCAAATGCCTTCTTCACCACACCATCTACCTGAGTATCAGCCTTGAGGGTACTATTTACCATAACTCCTAAATCCCTTTGTTGCTCTGCACTCCTCAATTGTCTACCATTCAATGTATATGACCTATTTAAATTTGCCTTTCCAAAATGTAGCACCTCACATTTATCTGTATTAAATTCCATCAGCCATTTCTCAGCCCACACCTCCAGCCTTCCTAATCACCTTTTAATCTACGGTAATCTACCTCACTGTCCACAACACCACCAATCTTTGTGTCATCCGCAAACTTGCTTATCCAATTCTCCACCCCTACATCTAGATCGTTAATATATATAACAAATAATAGTGGACCCAGGACCGAACCCTGAGGAACTCCACTAGTCACCGGCCTCCAATTGGACAAACAATTTTCTACCACTACTCTCTGATACCTCCCATCCAACCACTGCTGAATCCATTTCACTACCTCTTTATTTATACCTAATGCCTCCACCTTTTTTCCTAACCTCCTGTGGGGAACTTTGTCAAAAGCTTTACTAAAGTCCAAATAGACAACATCCATAGCTTTCCCTTCATCAACCTTTTTTGTAACCCCCTCGAAGAAATCAATCAGGTTTGTCAAGCATGATCTACCCCTGACAAAACCATGCTGATTACTCCCTATCAATCCCTGTACCTCCAAAAATTTGTAAATAGCATCCCTCAGAACACTTTCCATCAACTTGCCCACCACAGACGTCAGACTTACAGGCCTATAATTCCCAGGTTTACATTTGGACCCTTTCTTAAACAGAGGAACCACATGCGCCGCCCTCCAATCCTTTGGCACCACCCCCGTAGTCAGTGACATCCTAAATATCTCTGTTAATGGCCCCACTAACTGTCCACTAGCCTCCCTGAGTGTCCTAGGGAATATTTTGTCCGGTCGATTTATCCACCTTTATCTTTTTTTAAAACACAACCATCACTACCTCCTCGGTTATCCTTATATGCTTCATGACCTCCCCACTATTTTTCTTTACTTCAACTGGTTCAACATTTTTTTCCCTAGTGAATACCGAGGCAAAGAAACCATTCAAAATTTCCCCCATTTCCTCAGACTTCTCATTCAGCCTACCCTCGCTATCTACAAGGGGTCCAATTTTATCTCTCACTTATCTTTTACTTTTAATGTACTTATAGAAACCCTTTGGATTTATTTTTACTCTGTCAGCCAAAGCATCTTCATGCCTTTTTTTGGCCTTTCTAATTTCTTTCTTAAGATTCCTTCTACTCTCCTTGTAGTCCTCCTTCAACTTCTCAGCTCCCTGCTCTTTATACCTCTTGTACACCTCCCTTTTTCTCCTAAACAAATTTCCAATATTCCTCGAAAACCAAGCCTCCCTATGACTTCCAGCCTTTCCTTTGATCCACACTGGGACATCACTACTCTGTACCCTCAAAATTTCTTTTTTGAATATCCTCCATTTTTTATTAACATCCTTACCTGAAAATATCCTGTCCCACTCAATACTCCCCAAATCCCTTCTTATTCCTTCGAAATTTGCTCTTTTCCAATCCAGAACCTCAACTTTAGGCCTCTCCTTGCTCTTCCCTAAAACTACCCGAAAACTAACAGAATTATGATCATTAGACCCAATTGGTTCTCCAACATTAATGTCCACTACCTGACCTAGCTCATTCCCTAACAGGAGATCCAGTATTACACCGTCCCGAGTCAGTTCTTCTACTAACTGATTTAGAAAACAATCCTGAGCACATTTAACAAACTCCAGCCCATCCAGCCCTCTAACTGTATGGGTATCCCAATCAATGTGTGGGAAGTTAAAATCTCCCATGATCACTACCTTATGATTTTCACACATATACATTATCTCCATACAAATTTGTTCCTCTAATTTTCTTGGCCCATTTGGTGGTCTGTAATACACCCCAATTAGCACCCTCTTGCCTCCTCCACCCCTCAATTCCACCCAAACAGCCTCACTGGTCGATCCCTCCATACCATCCTGCCACCTCACGGCAGTAATGTCCTCCTTAACAAGCAGAGCAACTCCTCCTTTTTTACCCCCTGATCTATCACATCTAAAACAAATGTATCCTGGAATATTAAGTTGCTAGTCCTGCCCTTCCTGTAGCCAGGTCTCACTAATTGCCACAATATCGTGACCCCAAGTATCTATCCATGCTCTCAGCTCATCTACCTTGTTCACTATGCTTCTTGCATTAAAATATATGCATCTCAGAGAATGACCCTCACATATATTCTCTTTTTTACCTTCTACCCTAATCTCCATCCTACCTTTGTTATCTTTTTTATTCCTATCTAGGTGGCCATACTCCCTGGACACTGCTCTCACACTCTGTTCCCCACCCCCCTGCCAAACTAGTTTAAACCTTCCCCCACAGCTCTAGCAAATCTGCTTGCCAGCACATTGGTCCCCCTCCAGTTCAAGTGGAGTCCGTCCCTCTTGTACAGGTCCGACCTTCCCCAGAAGAGATCCCAATGATCCAGAAATCTTATCCCTTTCCCCCTGAACCATCTCTTTAGCCACGCATTCATCCTCCACATCCTCCTATTTCTACCCTCACTAGCTCGTGGCACGGGCAGCAATCCAGAGATTACTACTTTGGAGGTCGTTTTTTAACTTCCTACCTAATTCTACATAATCCTGTTTCAGGACCTCATCCCCACTTCTAACTAAGTCATTGGTCCCCACATGGACCACAACTTCTGGCTGTTCTCTTTCTCCTTGCAGAATGCTATGTACTCGATCAGAGATATCCCTGACCCTGGCACCAGGGAGACAACATACCAACCTGCATCCCCGATCTCATCCCACAAACCTTCTATCTGTCCCTCTGACTAATGAGTCCCCAAGTACAAGAATCCTATTCTTATCCTTCTTTCCCTTCTGAACCTCAGGGGCAGCCCCTGTGCCAGATACCTGACCCCCACGACTCATTAGTCTGTTCCCCCCAGCAGTATCCAAAGCCAAATACGTGTTGCTGAGGGGTACTTCCACAGGGGTACTCTGCACTGGCGCTCTCCCTCTTTTCCTCACAGTCACCCAATTCCCTGACTCCTGCCTTCTAGGGGTGACTGTCTCCCTGTAACTCCTCTCTATCACTGCCTCTGCTTCCCTTATGATCCTCAGTTCATCCAAATGCAGCTCAAGCTCCCTAACACGGTCACTCATTATATGCAATTGGATGCACCTTTTGTAGGTGTAGTCATCAGAAACAGCTGTGCAGTCTCTGATTTCCCACATCCCACAATTGGAGCACTTAACTACCCCAACTGACTCCATTTCCTCCTTTCTTACTATAATACCCTTTACTAATAAGCTCCTTCTTAGCCCCTGCTCCTCGCTGGCCGCTCCCTCCTTTTCTACTCCTTTTATTAGCCCCTTACCAATTAACCCCAATTAACTCCCGGCTCTTCCTCCTCTCACCCGACACCAGGCACTGACTCACTGTCTCCTCCGACCCCGAGTCTGACCTGACAGAGCCCAAATCCCAATAAGTGCAGCTTTTATTCTACTTACCCTCTGATGCTGCCTTTTGGCTCCTCCTCCTCTCACCCGACACCAGGCACTGACTCACTGTCTCCTCCGACCCCGAGTCTAACCTGACTGAGCCCAAGTCCCGGTAAGTGCAGCTTTTATTCTACTTACCCTCTGATGCTGTCTCTTGGCTCCTCTTCAGAAAAGTTCTTTGATTCACAGTCCAATCTCACTTCTCACTCCTCCAAGTTCACCAGTATCAGGCATTTCTTAGACTGTGCACAGAATTTTATATTTATGAATTTTCACCAAGCTCTTGTGCTTAAATGGTTACCACTCAGGTAGGTTCTTGTTGGTTTCAGAGAGAGATTTGCTGCTCATTGGACACACACAAACTGATTCCCTCCAATCAGCCACTTCAGTATCTTGCCAAAGAAACTTGCCCCATCAGAGTTTTCCAAATGATAACCTCTTCTTCTGCAGGTGACCACAGAGTTCCTTTTTGTTTCCCTTATTTCAGGTGAAACACTCTAGCCAGCATTTTCTCTTGTATGGACCACAAGGGTTTTCAACAGGCTGAACTCAGAACTCACAACCCATCTTCAAAATGGGGTTTCAACAAACTGCTAGCTTGTCATGACTGCAGAAACCTGTTCTCTCTCTTTCTCTCTCTCTCTCCCTTAGAGAAAGCCCATTTGGTCTCTTCTCTCTCTTTCTGCTTGCAAACCCACATGACCTTCTTAGAACAGCAAACTGCATCCAGACAGATTGCAGCATCGGTCCCAACTTCTGAGTCTATTCATCTGTTGCTTTCAGATCAATAATCAATTTACACCTGCTTTTGAAATTCTTTAGCAAAGCAGTCTTCTTGTTTTATTGTCTTTGCAAAGGCTCTCGGTGTCACTTTCAGCAAAGCTCTTGCATTTTAAATGAGATCTGTTTTGTCAAGTGTTTGTGTTTGCTTGTGACTTACACTACCCCACAGTCTATCTCCTTTAAAAACATATCTATATACCATATAAATATGATATAATCCATCACAGTATACATACCAGAAAGACCCCCCCTAACTCTTCCTCCGGTATATAGATGACTATATCAGGCTGCCTCATGCACCCGCAATGAGCTTGTCAACTTCATCCACTTAGCGACCAACTTCCACCCTGATCTCTGATGACGCTTTCCCCTTCCTGGATCTCTGTCTCCATCTCAGGACATATAGTACAAATCCACCAGCTCCCATAACCCCTGCCCCCTGCAAGTATTCCATCCCCTTCTCTCAATTTCTTTGTCTCCACCGCATCTGTTCCCAAGATGAGGTCTCCCAGTCCAGATCTTGCGAAATGCATGCCTTCTTCCACAAACGTGGCTTGCCCTCCAGCACTATCAAATTAGCCCTCACCCGCATCTCCTCCATTTCCCACTTATCTGGTCTGGCCCCCTCTGCCCCCAGACACAACAAACCTAGAATCTCCCTCGTCCTCACCTACCACCCCACCAGCTTCTGCATTCAACACATCATCCACCAGAATTTCCGGCACTTACTACAGGAACCCACCACTAAATACATTTTTCCTTCTCCTCCCCTCTCGGCCTTCTTCAGGGACCACTCCCTTTCCACACATGAAGCCACACATCACTTGTACATCCAAAGGACTTATTTACTGCATCCAGTACACCCTTCATGGCATTCTCTACATTGGAGAGACCGGTCGCAGACTGGGAGATCGCTTCACTCAGCACCTCTGCTCAGTTCGCAACCACAGTGACTTCCCATTTCAATTCAAGGTAACACTCCTGCACTCACATGTCATTCTATGGCCTTGTGTACTGACCCACCCTGACCACCCGCAGATTGGAGGAACAACTCCTTATTTTCCGCCTGGGCACTCTCCAGCCAGACGGCATGAACCATGAATTTACTGTTTTCCATTAAACCTGCTAGCCTTTTCATTCCCTTCCCCCCTTTCCCTGTCTTTCCAGTTCTTTCACCCACACAGTCCTGCCATCCCCCTCCCCCTCATTGCTGCTGTCCCCTCCCTCTCTCCACCTATCATCTCCTGCCTTTGCCACCACCCACCCATCCCCCCCCCATCCCCCCACCCCGGCACTCTTTTGCTTGGACATGCCAGTATTTTCTCATATTTTGATGAAAGGCTCAAATCCGAAACATCGGTTATGTACCTTTGCCTTTGCACTGGACACTGTTAAGCTTCTCCAGCATTTTGTGTTCTTACTTCCCATTTAAAGTGGTTCTCTTGCCCTCTGAAAAGCTCGCTAAATTTAAATCTAATTAAGTTCCACTGCAGAAATCTAATTAAAATATTGTAAGGAAATGTTCCACTTCTCCACAAGGAGATATTCTGCACAATGAAATCTAGCATAACAACACTGAAATTAGACACATACTGTCACATTTACTATTTAATTACTATTTAACACTTTTACTGTCTACTTAGCTTGGAACATTATTGAACACTTACACATTCTACTTTGGACTTTATCCCACCATCTTTTTCCATATCCTGCTTTTTATTTAAGTAAAAACTGTTCTCAATTTTTGTCTTTTGTTGCAACTGTCATTTGGATGGCTTAGTATTAACTGCCCACTCCATGTATCTAGTCTTGATACAATTAAATATTGGTAAGGGCTAACAACAGGTAATTGAAAATAAACTAAATGAGGTTTAATAATGTCTGCAATCTTCAGCAAGTTAGGCAACAAACGTGTTATCCAAATAACTAATGTTTCAGCTCAAAAACCCTTCATTCATTTATATATTTATTTAATATTGTGAAAGAATGCCATAATGCCTTAAAACACAATAGAAAACAAAGGTTGAAGCTGAGTTACATGAGATATTAGTGAAGAGTACCAAATTCCTGACTATCTGTGGGTTGAGTGTTAGGAATGCTTTTAAGGAGAAAAAGAGATAAAGAAGTTTAGATTTCATATTTATTGTCAGAATAGATAATATGACCCCTCATACAACCCTGAGATTCTTTTGTTCTATGGGCGAGGCAGGATTACCACTTGTTAGTAGTGCAAAAAACAAAACTACACAGAGTATATATGTAACCAAATAAAGAACTGTAACTGTGCAATACAGAGAACAAAAAAATCAATAAATGAGTCCCTGATTGAGTTTGTTGTTGAGAAGTTTGATGATGGAAAGCTGGCAGCTGTACCTGAATCTGGTGGTGTGAATCTTGTACCACCTGAACCTCTTTCCTATTGGCAACAACAAGAATGATAGCTGCTGCTCTCTGACAGAAGCATTTCCTATAGATGTTCTCAATAGTGGGGAGTGTTTTGCCTATGATGTCCTGGGCTGTGTTCACCATCTTTTGGAGGGCTTTACGCTTAGGGATATTGGTGTCCCCATACCCAACCATAATGCAGCCAATCAGCACACTTTCTACCACACAACTGTAGAAATTTGCCAGCATTCCTGGAGTCATACCAAACCTCCAAAAAAATCCTGAGAAAGTCGATGCGCTGACATGCTTTCTTCACAATTCCATTAGTGGTTGAGTCCAGAAAAGATCCTCCAAGATGGTGACTCCCAAGAACTTAAATTTGCTCACCATCTCCACCTCAGCTCCTTATAATCAGCTCCTTAGTTTTGGTGACATTGAATGCAAGGTTGATATTGGTGCACCATTCAGTCAAGTTTTCAATCTCCGTCCTGTATGCTGACTCATCATATTTCTTTATAAAGCTCTCAACTGTGGTATCATTGGCATATTTGTAAATGGTGTTACTGTCGTACCGAGCCACACAGTCACAGGTATAAAGTGAGTAGAGCAGGGGACTAAGAATGCAGCCCTGTGGTCCTAATGGAGATTGTGAAGGAGGTGTTCTTACCAATCCTCACTGATTGTGGTCTGGAGGTGAGGAAATCCATGGTCCAATTTCATAGTGGGGTGTTGAGTCCCAGGTCTTGGAGTTTGCTAATCAATTTTGAGGGGATCATTCAATGATGGTGTTAAATGCTGAACTGTAGGCAATAAATAGCATCCTGATGAATGCATCTTTACTGTCCAGGTGTTCCAGATTGAGAAAGTGTTTTGTCCTTCTGTTTTTAGATATTTTTTTTAAATGCGACATATTGAAATGTGGCTTATAAAGAAAACAATTTGCTGTAGTTTTGTCCTTTTTCTTTATTTATCTCTGTAATATTGTGTTTTTCTCTCTCCAATATAGACATCTCTATTGATACCTATTTCTCTATCATCTGCACACAAGGTTGTACTTTTCTCTCCCATCATCTAAGTAATTCAGAAATCCCTGTGGGTTACCACAAGTATGTGTAAAATAATCAATTTGCTAATAAGGTTGATAAAAATTGATGCCAGAGTTTTGAGATAACTTCAGTTGATAGTTTGATATGGAAGACTTTATGAAATAGTTTCTGAATGTTCGTATAAAATAATAACCAAGTGCATTTCCTTGTGGATTATTTGAATTATCTTTTAAAAATAAAATAAATTTGTCTGTCATAACCTGCAGTTTCTTTAACAATTCATTCTGGCTGTATCTAATTAACCATAAAAGTTGGAAAGTGTTAATATGTTGGTAATTACATACTTCTTTTACCCAACAATAGATGTTTGGTTATGTGTGCGGAATGGCAATAGCAGAATATATTCAAGATCCTTTTTATGTTTTTGTAATAAAACAGAAAAATGTAATATTACATAAAATTTCCTTTAGTCTGCCATATGACAGACAAATTGTCCCTATTAGTATTGCCCAGCGCCCCTTACAATAAGAGAAAGAAGCAAAAGTGAGTCCCTTCAGAGTCACTAATTATCCATGGATTCGCCTTCAGTGCTCCCACAACTGCAGTTTCATAGACCCCAGTTCATTGACAACTTGAGCTCCAGGTCCAAACCTCTGATACAATTAATAAGCCTACAGTGCCCAAGATTCTTCGGCGAGCCCTTCTTGCTCCCAGCATCCTCTTGAATCCCAGTTGCGACACCTGATTCCCATGAGCCAGTCTCCAATCATCCACAATGTATGTAGGTCCTTCAGCCTCTGAGCCCTCCACTTGTCCACTGTCTTGGTCACCGTCTTGTAAGTTCATCTCCCATGCTGCTCCTCAATTAGGGTGTTTCTCTCCATTTAGTGCAGTCATCTTGTAAACCAGGGGTCGCAAGTTCGATCCTTGCTGAGGCCTCATTTCTGTGAGGAGCGCTGGACAAAGTGGCCTCTCTCTGTCTTCCTTACAGAAGACAAAGTTTCAAGAATTTCATGTATGTTACATTCTAAATGTAGTATTATATGACAATAGTGGAACCTTTACCTTTATTTCTGGTGTTCTGCATTGGTCATTGCTCCCATGGAGCTCCCATGGAGTCTGAAGGCCCTCAAGGCCATCTTGGGCATTAGACGCCACAGTTGCAGGATTTTAAATAAAAATGCTATTGGCTCCTAAAATAGGGCATTTAAAGCCTGTACTGAGCTATCAGCCTAAGAGCTGGGTAGTTGGACCCTGTGGAGGAGTGCTATATCTCTGCTCCCTGCTCTTCCAGGTTTGCACCAACAGCAGTGCTGCCATTATAGCAGCTCCGATAGCACCGCCATTGTTAAAGGAAATGTTCTTGAATATTGTAACCTACTTAATTTAAGCCCTTGATGGAAAACCTTTAAGAATTTTGCACTCTTTATGCAGTTTTCTTTTTTTTTTGTATAAGCTATTTTTGATCTGGTTCTTTGGCATGTTCAAAGCATTATCCTCTATTATTCTGAAGACCACAATCCGTGAGAATTGGTAAGAACATCACAATTTCCATCAGTACCAGAGCACCACGGGGCTGTATTCTTAGCCCCCTGCTGTACTCCCTTTACACCTATAACTGTGTGATTCGGTACAACAATAACACCATCTAGAAATATCAAGGTAGTGGGTTATATAACTGGGGACAGAGTCAGCATACAGGATGGAGGTGAAAACTTGGCTGAATTGTGAACTAATAACAACCTTGCACTCAATGACCCAAAACCAAGGAGCTAATTGTGGACTTTAGGAGGGGAAATTCAGAGGTGTACGATCCAGTGATCATTGAGGGATCTCAGGTGAAGAGGGTGAGCAAATTTAAATTCCTAGGACTCACTATTTCAGAGGAACTTTCCTGGACTCAACACACAAATGCCATTGTGATAAAAGCACATCATCACCTCTACTTTCTCAGATGCCTGCAGAGTTTTGGTATGACATCGAAAACTTGGCAAACTTCTACAAATGTGTAGTGAAGTGTGTTGGTCAGCTGGATCACAGCCTGGTATGGGGGCCTTTGAAAGACACATGGCTCATGGGAATCAGGTGTCGCAACTGGGATTCAAGAGGATGCTGGGAGCCTTTGAGTGAAAACCCCTGAAAAAGGTAGAGGACACATCACCAGCAAAACTCTCCTCACCATCGAGAACATTCACATGTCCACCTAGCTGTTGGAGGCTGTGGGTTTGGCAGGTGCTGCATGAGGAGTCTTGACAAATTACTGCTGTCTACAAACAGTTGCTAATGCGTGTCAATTATGGAGTGTGTGAATTGTTGCGTATAGGATGATATATCCCATATGATGTCAAGCTTCTTGAGTGTATTGAAGTTGCACTCATCAAGTCAAGAGTTTTCCATCGAACTTCTCATTTGAGCCTAGTAGATGGTAGGCAGGCTTTGCAGACTTAGATGAATTACTCACTGTAGGACTCCTAGCTTCTGATATACTTTTGGCAATTCATTTACAGCTCAATAACCTCCCCAGGATATTGATATTGAGGGATTCAATTATGATAATATAATTGAATGTCAGGGGTAATAATTAGATTTTCTCTTATTGGATCTTCCATTGTCTGACTTTTGTGGTGCAAATGTTACTTGCCTTGCGTGTTTGTCTGCATTTAGACCATTGTATTGCTGATTTATCAAAATTCACTAGAAAAATGTGTCTCAAAGAGAGGTTCACCTTGATTAACACAACATACAATTCAAGTTGGTGCTGAACCAACCAAGGTGGCAGAGCTCAAGTCATTCTTGGGTTTGTTTTATTATTATGGCTACTCTTCCACATCATTCCTACAAGTAGGTGTCAGGTAAAATTGAACTCCACTGTGTCTTTTAGATTATGACGAGTGATTGTGTCAGATAACAGTCCTCATTTTGTTGAATTTGAGCTATGGTGGTAACAAAATGTTGTTTCCCATTATCATTCAACAACATCTCCTCCTCACTGCCAATCAACACAGGCACACCTCAACAATGTGTGCTTAGCCCACTGCTCTACTCCCATGATGTGTGGCAAGACACAATTCAAATGCCATCTATAAATTTGCTGATGACACCACGATTGTCAGCAGAATCACAGATGGTAATGAGGAAGCGTACAGGAGTGAGATAGATGAACTAGTTGAGTGGTGTCACAACAATAACCTTGCAGTCAATGTCAGTAAAGTTAAGGAATTGATTGTGGACCAAGAAGAGGAAGCCAGGAGAACACAAACCAGACCTCATTGAGGAGCCAGCAATGGAGAGGGTAAGAAATTTTAGATTCCTGGGTGTAAAAATCTCTGAAGACCTATCCTGGGTATTCAGTAATCCCTTCCTTAAGTAAACACTATACCTCTGCCCAGATGAAGGCCCTGTCCTGGTGCTGTACCATCTGCTTTTAGTGGCGACGGGTTTGATGAGGTTAGCGAATAGCAACGGAGGAGTGACTTTAAGTATGGAGAGCCCACAAGTTGTACATGATGAATGGTCGGTTGACATGTATGGCGAAGGTTTGGTAAGTGAATTGTTGGTTACGAATGGTGAGGGGTGGATGGGGCCCATCAAACACGATCAACTCTCTTTTAAGGTGATGTTGAAAATGAAGCCCCAAGAGCACAGCAGTGCAGAGTTGCAACATTACCATCAGTCTAAAGTTGTCATATACAGTTCCCCACTAAAGTCACAATACAGAAACCCCAAATGTCCGCTGCACACGACTTGGATGCCAAGGATTTACCAGCAGTACTGTGAGGGAGAAATGATGCACTGTGTCCAGATGTATAAAACTCACATGCTCTCTCTATCGAACAAGCAACTCATCACGTGGCTGTTTATCTTGAAGTTCATCATCAACCTGTCCTGGTTGAGGATGATGGAAGCTAGAGTCAAGTTGTTGCACCTCGCTGCATAGAAAATGGTAGGGTCTAAAATGGTGGCCCCCAGAACTCGCATGCAGTGTTGCTGGATCTGGAAGATGGTGCCCAAGATGATGGCCTCCTCTGTCCGCACATGGCGCAGCTGGGTCCTGAAGATGGTGTCCAAGATGGTGACCCCCATGGATCGCCAATGGCGCTGCTAGCCCCGGGAGATGGTGGTGTTGCAAAAGATGGCCCCCACGATCTGCATGTGGCGCTGCTAGGAAGAGATTTCGACTTGTACACTTTGGCATAGTGTACCTTCTTCCACAGGTGGAGCAGATTGAATCCTTTGCTGGGCAGCGTTTCCTTTGATGCTTGCCCAGGCTGCAGAAGCAGCACTTTTGGGGGTTCCCAGAACAGTGGTTGGGTCATTAACAGAGCCAGATGCGAGCGTTGGGAGGCTTTTGCGGAGCACTGCTCATTATTGGAATGGGAAGGTGGTGGTGCATCCCAGGATGGCTGCGACTGGGGTGACCACGAAGTGGCTGCGTTGTCAGTCAAGTAGGCCTCCATGTTCTGGAGAGTGTAAGGTAAAAACATCATGAGATGGGACCGGAGAAGGAGTCACCCAGTACTTAGGAGTAACAGAATGCAGATGTGACCTTGTACTGGGTGACTTTGTTCATGCTTTGATTAGGTCTTTGATTAGGTCATGCTTAGGTCTGCTTTGTTCATGAATGAGTGAGTCAGACACCAGACTGAGTTGAAATCAAGGTTCTTTGTTCTTTATTACCAGATTGTAACACTTGCAACTAACAATGTTAGTTGGAGAAGGCGCATTCTGCCGTTATCAGCAAGTGGTGTTTTTTTATACCTCAGGATACGTACTTAGTAAATTATCATACCATTACATTGTCCAATGAATAAACTGTTGCTATCCTTCTCTGTTAGTCTGCTGTACATAATTCTTGTTAGTGCAAAGCTTATCTTGAGTGTACAAGGTCACATCTGCATTCTGTTACTCCTTAGTACTGGGTGACTCCTTCTCCGGTCCCATCTCATGATGTTTTTACCTTACAAGAGCCACCCCCAGCCTACCTGCTAGCTCGATTGCTCTCCGCAGACTGAGTTCCCCTTGCTCCAAAGGTCTCTGTTGTATGTAATTCGACCTGATCCCCACAATGTAGGCATCCAGGATCAGGTCCTCTGTATTCTCTGTGGTGGTCATGGCTTTGCATTCGCAGGCTTTGTTGAGTGCTTGCAGGACCCGAAGATATTCGGCATTTGACTTACTGGGTTGTTGTTTTCGAATCACTAGAAAGTGTCTAGCATAGACAATGTTGATTTTATGCAGGTATTGCCCTTTAAGGATGTCCATGGCCTCCTGGTAGGTTGTGGTGTCCCTGATCGTGGAGTATACTGTGTTGCCGACCCGGGAGTGCAGTACTTGCAGTTTGTCAATCTCTGATCACACAATGGTAGAGGAGGCCTGCAGGAATGCTTCAAAATAGCGCAGCCAGCGTCAAAGTTGGTGGATACCTCAGGAAATTGAGGGTCAATTTCCAGCTTTTATGATGTGAGGATCTGCTCCATTGTAGAAAACTTGAAGTGAATTAAATTGATGTACCATCAATCACTCAGGAGACTATTGTGGAGAAACCAATAGGCTTTAATACACTCGAGAACATAGCTACTGTTCAGTTGTCCTGCACTGAGTTGCAGGAGACTGTGGGGAGGGGCCACAGGTACAACCGGCCAATAGATATGCTTGTCCAGATAATTATACATTACAGTGATTTACCTCTGTAACGCGACTGGTTGCACTCAGAGACAAGTGAGGAGTACAAATATGCTTTTAATAGCTCACAGTCAAATGCAGGTAGACACAATAGTCTTCAGGTGAATCTGAGGTAAGGCAAGAAAACCAGGTAGGTGAGGGTGGAGCCAAGGGAGGAGTCAGCCATCTGCATTCACCCATTCCTTCAGAATTGAGTCTGTGGGTGAAAAACAGAGACCATTAATTAAAAAAAAACTAATAGTCTACAAATATTTACAAGTTAAGTCTGTCAGGGGGTCTGGTAATTCTGGTCGAGCACTGCAGTACTGGAGGACTTCGGACTTCCTGGACCCCCTGTGGTACAGGGTCAGTGGGTCTCGAGAGCCCCAGCTCTGGTCATGGAGTGGATAGGACCACTTCCTGAGCAGTGCCCTCCGGGGCCCTGAGTGGGGTACTCGGTAGTTCCTGGCTCACTTGAGACATCAGATCCTCGGTTTCGTCAGGTGCAAGGTCTATAATCGAGACGGTGTCCTCTCTACCGTCAGGGTATGCCATGTAAACATATGTTGAGTTGGCGTGCAGCAGGTGTGGGGGGGGTCTGTCTTCCTTCTCCTCACGTGCTTTCTCAGCAGGTCTAGCCCTGCTGTTGTTAGCCAAACCAGGAGAGTAGTCCCAAATGTGGATTTCCTCTGGAATGTAAACATAAGCTCATGAGGAGTTGCTTCGTTCGCTGTGCAGAGAAGCAACCTTATGGAGTGGAGCGCCAGAGTGAGTTCCACGGCAAATTTCATGACCTTCCATCAGTCGCGTTCTCTTTTTCAACTTGATCATTCCCCCAGGAATTGTAGTTAGATATCCTGCTTGAGGCAATACCTCTTACGAGCAGGTACTGGCGTAGCTCTTTGCTCATAAATTATGAGCCCTGGTCATTATGGAAATAGCTAGGATACCCGAACTGAGTGAAAATACAGTGCAAGGCCTTGATGACTGTGGTGGTGTCATGTCTGGGCAGGGGATGGAGAACTGAGTCGTTCGAAGGGCTGGGATGCCTTTATCAGGTGTGCTTTGTCGGGACGATAGAAATGCAGCTTGCACTCTGCACAGACCTGGCAGGACCTAGTCACTTCCTTGATGTCCTCAATGGAGTAGAGCAGGTTGCGTGCCTTGAAGATATAAGCCATGTGTGAAATCCCCTGGGTGGTAAACCTCATTGTGCAGTAACCACAACTGGCTGGTGTATGCAGAGGCATAGCTTCCTCTTGACAGGGCATCTGGAGGTTCATTGAGTGTACCTGGCCTGTATGCTATGTCATAATTATAGGTGGAGAGTTCGATCCTCCACCTAACAATCTTACCGTTATTTATTTTTTCCCTTTTTGCATTATTAAACATAAATGCCACTGATCGCTGGTCAGTGAGCAGTGTAAATTTTCTGCCGGCCAGGTAATGCCTCCTGTGCCTGATGGCCTCTACAATGGATTGAGCCTCTTTCTCCACTGATTGTTTCTGAAGCTCGTGGCCTTATAAGGTTCGGGAGAAAAAGGGAACCGGTGTGCCAGCCTGGTTAAGGATAGGTGGTCAGAGCTATCACTTTCCACCAGGAAGGATGCATTATCATCCACCACATGCACAGTTGTAGTTCCAAACGTAGTCGAAAGCCTCCTGGACTTCAGTCGATAATGGGAAAGAGGTGGACTTTAAGAGGGGGTGGACCTTATCTGCGTAGTGAGAGACCCACTGGGCGTAGTAGGAGAAGAAGCCCAGGCACTTCCTTAAGGCCTTTATGGTCTTCGGGATTGGGAGGGCTAGCATGGGGCATTCAATCTGGGTCAGAGTCAATAATGCCTGATAGCCCGGGATTGCTTGACGTTTAGTCTGGAACACGCACTTACTGGAGTTGTACATGAGGCTCAGGGCTTGGTTGTGTGGAAAAACCTCTGGGGATTGGCATCATGGCCTTCCAAAGAGTGTCCACAAATGGTGATGTTGTTGAGATAAGGAAAGGTGGCCTTCAACTCGCACTCATCGAAAATTTTGTCTATCTGTCTCTGCCAAAAGAGACCCTACAGACTGATAGAGCCATCAGTTTGCCTCAAATGCTGTGTAGGGGTGGTCCTCGGAATGGATCGGTAACTGGTATGCAGCTTTCAGGTTGATGGTTGAATAGACCCGATACTGCGCAATTTTGTTTACCATGTCTGAAATTTGAGGGAGGAAGTATGTGTCCAGGAGTGTGAAATGATTAATTGTTTGGCTATAGTCAATTACTTAGCCTGGACTTTTCTTCGCCTTTCTCGACTACCTGAGCTCTTCATGGGCTGTTGCTAGGCTCAATGATGTTCTCTTTGAGCAGCCACTGTGTCTTGGCTCTAATAAATTCCTGATCCCCCGCATTGTATTGCCTGCTCTTTGTAGCTATTAGGTGGCAATCAGGAGTCCGGTTCAGAAACGTTGGGGCAGGGTGAAATTGATATTTAGAGTGGAGAGACTGCATGTGGCATACAGCTTTTGGGACCTTCCATTCTGCACTGTGATTGGAGGAAGTGGGCAGAGTACTCCATGATCATGCTTTTAAGGTGACACAGGAAGTCCAGGCCCACCAACACAGGAGCACACAAATCCTTCAGTACATACAATCAGAACTTTCAAAATTCCCTCCCCCCCCTTTTACAGTTAGATATACTGTACAATATCCCTGGGTCATCACAGAGTGCGAAGCTAGGAAAATACAATAGTTCATTGGGTACACTCTTAAGTTATATTGCAGAGCCGTCGCAGAATTTATAAAGCTCTCAGTGGAGCCAGTGTCTACTAATCAATCAGTCAACTGACCGTTTACCCTCACCTCCATCATCGAGTTATTCAATTGGTGAGGTATTTCCTGATCCGGCAGGACCAATGCTAGTGCTCTGGAAACCCTGTCACTCCCCAAGCAGATGTCGACTCCCTCCTCTTGGCCCACGGGAAGACAAGATGAAGTCGACCACAAGGGTAGCAAGATGGCTACCGTAACTTCCCGCTATGCTTTACTTGTGTTGGCAGGTCTCGCCACGAGGTGCACCAAAATGCTGGTGGCCAACAGCATGGAGAGGCTGAGGCAGGTACTTCAGGGCTTTGGCATGGGTCGAACAATGATTCGGGAGTTGCACGCTGTCGCCCTCTTTGGGGTCCCTTTAGCCCAGCAGACCTTCACCCACTACCCTCGCTTACCACATCCTGAGTACACAGAGTCCTTCGGGGGCATCAGGCGCGGGTGCTGTGCCTGTCCACAGAAGTAACATTCCCAGTCGTGTGTGGCCACAGTAGTCAGCGCTGGGGTTGCAGGGGTCACCAGCGCTCCAATGGCCTGGTCCTTTGAAAAGGCGCCACTTTCGCCCATGACATTGTCACTCCCAATTGGCCTGTTCAATTGCTTTCACCAGCTCCAAGGTGTTGGCTGTCTTTCTTCCCAAACTCTAGTAGTTACTGCCTCACATTCCTCAACCTCACTCCTCTCACCTGGGCCGTGGCCACTTCGTAGTGGCATTTTCTAGACACTCCCACAGTTCAAGGACGTAATGGACAAGCGACACACCCGGAAGCTGGCGACATTGAGAGCGTCGGTGCCTTGCCAGCACATCATTCTGGGACCTTGTATGGCCGACTCGTATGTAGCACAGACTCTAATGATAGCAAACCCCTTGGGGCTGACTTGAGAGAGAAGTACAGATCTCCAGAGACTATCAGAGTTGAAGACGTCTTGTGTGGTTGTCAGGACTGGAAACATTCCAGCCAGTAGGTGAATTCCTCTAGGGTTTCAGGGGACAGAGGGTCGACCTGGAGCATGCCTGGCTTCAACAGGACTTCCATCCTGCTTCAAAGTTAAGCTATTAAAATTATAATGTGACTGATTCCACTCAGAGACAAGTGAGGAGTATAAACAGACTTTTAATAGCTTACAATCAATGGTGATAGACACAATAGTCCTCAGGTGAATCTGAGGTAAGGCGGGAAAATCAGGTAGGTGAGGGTGGAGCCAAGGGAGGAGCCAGCCATCTGAACAATACATAGACAGTGAATTCCAGTTCACTGCAACCATAAAAGGGAATTGCCAGGAAAGTTCCAGGCCAAGAAGTCCAATATCAAGATTCAACTAGCTCTGCTTTAAATTAAGCACATACGTTGAATCAATCCCCACCAACCCCCCCCCCCACCCCCACCACCCGCCACACCTTCCTACAATCCCAGTTGAAAAAACCAATGCCCTGCAATCCATTTATAATCCCACCTCTTGCTTCTTACCTATCAACCTTGGCACAACTCCAAAAATCCAAATGCTGCCTCCCACAACCCTCCATCTGAATAAAGTTCTCTCCCTTTTGATGACCATACCCTCCACCTGCTCCATATGTGACCACCAAATTAAATCCAGGAACCAACTGTTTTCCTTTGTGTGCTCCTTTCACTATAATATAAGTGGAAGAGTCTTCTTTGAAGCAGAATGCCCCGGTTATTAGAATTTTGCAGTTATGAATCTTTAAACAAAACAGTCAATAGCCCACCACATACTGCTGATTCTACAAGAGTCACAAGAGAGTGTCAGTGTTTTCTTTAAGTACAGCAGTCTTTATGGTGATGTCATATAATGTAGACAATTCTAGCATTTTGATGCACCAATTATATGGGAATGGTTATAAAGGTTCAGAAATTTTATCAGGCTTTTGACATGGTCCAAGGCAGCAGATTGGCACCAAAAATAAAGGCCCATTGGATCCAAGAAAATGGAAAACAATCCAAAATTAGTTGATTAGAGTGGCAGGAAGGAAAGGATAATGGTCATCTGATGCTTTAGTAACCAGAAGACTTCAGTGCCCCCAACATCTTGGTGCTTTGTTTTCTGCTATTGGTAATACATACCATATTTAAAATTATACAAAAACTCACTGTGTGACTGATAATGTGGAAGAAAGCTATTGAACGCAGAAAGATTTCAATGGACTGGTCAGATGGCAGAAAAGGGACAAATAGAGTTCCAGATGAAAAAAAATCTGGATAAGGCAAACAAAGCATACATAATAGATGCTAAATTATTGGTGTCAGTGGATACATTTTTAAATATCCGACGTTGCTAAATTCCATAGTGCATGAACTCCAAAATGTATGGACTGTAAAACATGCTTTAAACAATTCATGTGGTGAAAAATGACTAATACAGAAGAAGTCTTGTTGTAGTTTTGGGTCATGGGGGAGGGATCACAGAGCAGAAAAGTCTGGAGGAGGAAGGGTTTTGATTCAGTTGGAAAAGGATATGGGACCACTCAGATTGGTGAGGGCAGTTGGCATTGCAATCAGTTGTTGAGAGTGTAGATACAAGGTTCAAGTTTGTGATCTCATTGTGGAAGAATGAGGTGTTGGGTGTGGAAGAGGGATTTTACAGAAACTATGTAGGCATGAGGCTTTCTGTTATTTCAAAAATAAATGATTTTTAAATGTATACAAGTCCAATAAATCCATAGTATAATTGGTTTTGATATTGGATGTGTTAGCACATTTTACGTACATAGCACCACTCACATGGCCCCAGGATATAACAAACTTCAGATGTTTGTGAAGCTATCAATTGGGACCCAGGCCCTTAAAATCCAGTGATAGAGGGACCTTGAACTGCAGTGCTTCCCTACAAAACCTTTGCCTTGGCTGCACTGAGCTTTAGTGCACCATTAGCTCATACTCCTGCAGCCTGGAATATATCAATTGCACCTTTCCATTATTACACTGGAAGATCAACAAACTTTTGGCAGACCAAAGGGCTTCTTTTATTTATTTCAAAAATAAACATTATTCATAATATCCAAAATCTTTTGAGCATCTAACTGAGATCACATTAGACGTGGGTTCCTGTACTAGACCATTCAGATTTGGAACTGATCAGGCAGATACATTTTAATGAAGGGTAAGCAGGCATCACACGTGCCTGTACCCACATTGGCAAAATTTCCACGCTATTTGACACCACTGGATATGTCTGTGTTCCATTGTTGATTAACACATCAGATGCAGAAGAGATAATAGAAGGAAATTCGTGGTCTGTTAAGCCCATGGTTTTCTTTAATGATCATTTCTCATTAGAAATTTCAGCAATTTGTGCTTCATATCAGTTTTTATCAAAAGATCAACTTGACGCACTGGCATAATAAATGACATCACATATTATTTCTATAAATTGAATTTATTACTAACCGTGTGCTGATAGAGATATTTCAATTATTTTTTTTCCCTAATTACATTTTTATTTTCAGTTGTGCAGCCCAGCAAAGCTTAAAACTTACGGCAATGTTCTCAAAATGGCTGCTGTTAAGAAGATGCGAGAAGCAGGGTGGGAAAGTGTCACCAAAGAAAGTAGGAAAAAAAGAATGAAAGCAGCAGAGAAAATGCATTGAGTTTATTTCGATAATAATTTGCTTTATTTTATTTATGATTTCTTCAGGCTTCCCAAAAATATCTTGTTTTTATTTTAAGTATTTCAAATCCTTTGTAATGTTTAAAGGGGAACAATTACTTCACAGGCAATTGTTCAAATCTGCATAAAAGTAATCTTCTATCTACTGAGTTTTCTAGCACCATATGCTGGAAGGAGAAATTGTAGTATTTTGTCTCATTATAGCACAACATGACATAAACCATTTAACATATGCTTTGTCTTCATTGATTTACTTAATTTTTTTCAAATGATGACAACATTTAGATGGCAGCTAATTTTCATTCCTTTTGCAACTAGACTCCACATTACTAGTTGAAGAGGTAAGCAAAATTGGGTAAATCAGGAATATAGCTTGAATAAAGGATGCATCCTTGTAGCAAGGGCAGTAGTCTTCTGTCTTGTAAAGATATGTCACAACTTAGTGTTAAGTCTAGAACATAAATATAATTTGCCAGTTGACTAATTGTTACTCTTTGTAATTGGACATGTTGGTTGTGCACCTCACTTTTCTATTAATAGAGGGTTTCTGCTATAGAGCATAGTTAAGTTAAATTTCAATTCAAAATTAATTTATTTTATGTTTTACTTATTGAAATTATATTCAGTTTGAAAAAATTGTTAACCTATAGAGCAAAGGTAACAACACAAAATATGTTAAAGAAACCTTTATTCCTGTTCTTAAAATATGTTTTTACTGTAGCAAGATATTGTTGATATTAATAAACAAAATTTATTTCAAATGTTTCCATTTTTTACATTGTAAAATATACTAACACCAATTATGTTATTCCACTGTCTGTTCAAACAAGAGTTCAGTCACTTCATTCAATCATAAAAATATTTTTTTAAAAAGAAACAAAGGTTAATCATGGTAGGTGTATTTAAATACAGTGAAGTGTGAAGCCATGCACTGGATGAAACAAAACAAGTTTGCAAAATAACACCAAGTAGAATGTTGTACTTAAATTATAGTACCATAGCAATAGCAAATCTACCACAATGAGCGAGATCATCAGATCTGTTTCTACACACTGGGTCGCTGATCTCGATTGTGGCTACTCCCAGCACTTCTGGCCTCATTTTTAACCCTAACATAATTACAATCAATGGCCGATAGACACAATAGTCCTCAGGTGAATCTGAGGTAAGGTGGGAAAACCAGGGTTTATATTGGGGTAGGTGAGGGTGGAGTCAAGGGAGGAGCCAGCCATTAGAATAATACATAGACAGTGAATTCCAGTTCACTGCATTCACCCCTTCCTTCAGAACTGAGACTGTGGGTGGAAAAACAGAGACCATTCGTTAAAATAAAACTAATAGTCTACAAATATTTACGTTAAGTCTGTCAGGGGGTCTGGTAATTCTGTTCGAGCGCTGCAGTACTGGAAGACTTCAGACTTCCTAGACCCTCTGTAGTACAGGGCCAGTGGGTCTCGAGGGCTCTGACTCAGGTCGTGGGGTGGATTGAACCACTTCCTGAGCAGTGTCCTCTGGGACCCTGAGTCAGGTACTTGGTAGTTCCTGGCTCGCTTGAGGCATCAGATCCTCAGTTCCAGCAGGTGCCAGGTTTCTGATCAAGACGGTGTCCTCTTTGCCATCAGGGTATTCCACGAAGGTGTACATTGGTTTGGCATGCAGCAGGTGCATCCTCTTGATCAGGGGGTCTGTCTTGCTCCTCCTCATGTGCTTTCTCAGCAGGACTGGCGATGGCGCCATTAGCCAAACCAGGAGAGTAGTCCCAGATGTAGATTTCCTCTGGAACGTAAACATAAGTTCGTGAGGAGTTGTGTTGGCTGCCGTGCAGATGAGCAACCTTAAGGAGTGAAGCACCGTGGGCAGGACTTGCTAGCATGAGTCTGGAAGGCCTTTGGACCGGAGAGCCAATTTCACAGCCTTCCATACAGTCGTGTTCTCTTTTTCAACTTGTCTGTTCCCCCGTGGATTGTAGCTAGTCGTCCTGCATGAGGCAATGCCCCTTACGAGCAGGTACTGGCGTAGCTCTTCGCTCATAAATTATGAGCTCTGGTTGCTATGATATAGCTGGGATACCCGAACAGGGTGAAAATAGAATGCAAGGCCCTGATGACCATGGTGGTGGTCATGTCTAGGCAGGGGATAGTAAACAGAAAACTTGAATACTCTTCAATAACATTGAGAAAGTACATGTTTCTGTGGTGGAAGGAAGGGGACCCTTGAAATCGACACTGAGTCGTTCAAAGGGGCGGAATACCTTTATCAGGTGTGCTTTTCCAGGGCAGTAGAATTGCGACTTGCACTCTGTGCAGACATGGCAGGACCTAGTCATTTCCCTGATATCCTCAATCGAGTAGGGCAGATTGCATACTTTGATAAAATGAGCCATGCGAGTGATGCCTGGGTGGCAAAGCTATTCGTGCAGTGACCACAACAGGCCAGTGTGTGCAGAGGCACAGCTTCCTCTTGATAGGGCATCTGGAGGTTCACTGAGAGTACCTGGTCTGTATGCTATGTCATAATTATAGGTGGAGAGTTTGATCCTCCCCCAGTGATTTTATCATTCTTTATTTTCCCCTTTTTGCATTATTAAACATAAATGCCACTGATTGCTGGTTGGTGAGCAGTGTAAGTTTTCTGCCGGCCAGGTAATGCCTGCAGTGCCTGATGGTCTCTTCAATGACTTGAGCCTCTTTTTCCACTAATGGCTTCTGAAACTCATGGCCTTGTAGGGTGTGGGAGAAAAAGGCAACCAGCCTGCCCACCTGGTTAAGGGTAGTGGCCAGTGCTATGCCAGAGGCATTGCTTTCCACCTGGAAGGATGCATTCTCATTCACTACATGCAAGGTGGCCTTTGTGATGTAACTCCGAATGTAGCAAATAGACCCGATACTGCGCAATTTTG
Source organism: Narcine bancroftii (assembly GCF_036971445.1). NCBI lineage: Eukaryota > Metazoa > Chordata > Chondrichthyes > Torpediniformes > Narcinidae > Narcine > Narcine bancroftii. The sequence goes on along the minus strand of NC_091473.1, from coordinate 223,021,869 downwards.
TTTACCATGTCCGAAATTTGAGGGAGGAAGTATGCGTCCAGGAGTGTGAAATGATTAATTGTTTGGCTATAGTCATTTACTAGCCTGGACATTTCTTTGCCTTTCATGACTACCACCTGAGCTTTTCATGGGCTGTTGCTAGGCTCAATGATGTTCTCTTTGAGCAGCCACTGTGTCTCGGCTCTAATGAATTCCTGATCCCCCGCACTGTATTGCCTGCTCTTTGTAGCTATTGGGTTGCAATCGGGAGTCCGGTTCAGTAACGCAGGGGCAGGGTGAAATTGATATTTAGGGTGGAGCGACTGCATGTGGCATACAGCTTTTGGGACCTTCCATTCTGCACTGTGATTGGAGGAAGTGGACAGAGTACTCCATGATCACTCTTTTAAGGTGACACAGGAAGTCCAGTCCAGGCCCACCAACACAGGAGCAAATAAATCCTTCAGTACATACAATCAGAACTTTCAAAATCCCCTCGCCCCCACCCCCCCTTTTACAGTTAGATATACTATACAATATCCCTGGGTTGTCACAGAGTGTGAAGCTAGGAATATACAATAGTCCATTTGGTACACTCTTAAGTTGTGTCGCAGAGCCGTCGCAGAGTTTATAAAGCTCTCAGTGGAGCCAGTGTCTACTAAGCAGTCAGTCAAATGTCCATTTACCCTCACCTCCATCGTCGAGTTATTCAATTGCTGAGGTATTGCCTTATCCTGGACAACTGATGCCAGCGCTTTGGAAACCCCATTGATCCCAATACTGATATTGACTCTCTTCTCTTGGCCCACGGGCAGACAAGATGACATTGACCATGAGGTGTGGAAATTTGGCTGCTCTCCATCTTGATCCGACGAAAGACTAGGTGGCGTCGACCTTGAGGTGCAGCAAGATAACCACTGTGGCTTCCCGCGATGCTTCACTTCTGATAACGGGTCCCGCCACAAGGTGCAGCAAGAGGCTGGCAATGAGCAGAACGGAAAAACTGAGGCTGGCAGTTCGGGACTTGGGCACAGGTCGAGCAATGATTCGGGGGTTGCTCATGCAGTCACTCTCTTTGGGTTCCCTTTAGCCCGGCAAACCTTCACCCAGCGCCCTCGCTTACTGCATCCTGAGCACATGGAGTTCTTCGCAGGGCATCGGGCATGGGGGTGCTGTGCCTGTTCATAGAAGTAGCATCCCTGGTTGTGCATAGCCACAGGGGTCACCAGTTTCCCAATGATCTAGTCCTCTGAAAAGGTGCTGCTTTCTCCTGTGAGGTCGTCAGCTCCCAATTGGGCCTGCTCGAGTGCTTTTGCTGGTTCCAGGGTCCTGGCCAAGTCTTTCTTCCCAAACACTAGCAGTCGCTGCCTCACATACCTTGACCTCACTCCTGCCACGAGGGTATCCCCGATTTGTTCTTCCTCTCTCCCCCAAGTCGTTGCCGCTTCGTAGTGGCATTTTCTGGTCAGGACCCACAGTTCAAGAACATAATTGTCCAGTGACTCATCTGGATGCTGTCGATGTTGATAGAGTCGGTGCCTCACCAGCACGTCATTTTGGGGCCTCGTAGTGGGCCTCCAAGCCTTCTACGGCCGACTCATATATAGCACAGTCTCTGATGACAGCAGACCCCTCGGAGTCAAGGATATCTTCGGCATGTGCCTCAGTGATCGCTTCGACTGTGTGCTTCCAGATTTCTAAGCATGCCTGTACTTCTGGATGACGTTGGCTGACTTCGAGGTTCCTGGCACTCAGGAGCTTCTCCATTACAGCTTCAAATTTTGTGTGGAATAAATTGTGATGCGCTATAGAGCAGAAAAGCAGACACAAAACATAAAGACTGTTCAACAGGCTTTATTCCACACTAACTTCCACAGATCTGGCTGTGAGAGTAGCTGTGCTGGCTCTGAGACTGACCTCAAGGGGCTGGATATAGCTTATATCCCGGAGGATGATTGGCAGCCAACCAGGTGGGGTTTGGTCCATTCAGGTTAGCTGATTGACAACCGGTCAGGTGTTGCCGTATTTTGCTCGTACCTTTATGAAGGGCTCAGGGGCAAAACATTGGTTATGTACATTTTTCTTTGCTACATAAAGAAAGTTGTGTGACTACACCACTAGCCTACTGTAGGGGGAAACCTGTGTACCTGCAGGAAGAGCACTGCAGGTGCCTGTATTTTTTTATTGTCATGTAATAAAATAGAAAATGTGATATTACACGGAATTTCCTTTAGTCTACTGTAGGGCAGACAAAGATTCAACTATCAGCAAAAATTACCCAGAGCCCCTTACAGTCGAACAAAGAGAAGCAAAAGAGAGCCCCCCATCCCAAACCACTGAATGTCCATGGCTTCGCCTCTAGCTCCCACAGCCTCTGCAGCTACAAAGCCTTAAGTCCAAACCATTAGCAACCCAAACTCCAAATGCACACCTGACACGATCAGGAAGCCTCCAGCACCCTCCACACCCCAGTTCTAGTACCCTTTCAGCCAGTCTCCAGCAATCTGATGTGAGTCCCTTAACCACAGTCACCATCAGCCAGCATCCCACATGGGTACCTCACCTCAAGTCACCACACCCCTCCTGTGTGATCTTCAGCCTCCAAGTCCCTTACTGATTACCACCAAGGTCACTGTCCTATGGGTCATCTCCTTTACTTCTCCTTCACTAACAAAAATGTTCTTCCCTTTTTCTAGTACCCTGTGCCAGTCCTCTGCTTTTCTGGAGTATGCCAGCCCTCATGGCTGCTGCTAATCATAGACATTGCCATCTTGGGCCAGACCCCACAGTCATGGGATTTTAAAATAAACCATTGTCAGCTTCTTTAACAGGCTTTTATAGCCTGTTCTAAACTGACAGCATTCGGACTGATGGTTGAACCCTACGCTCTCTGTGAGTCTGCATCACGAGAAAAAAAGCTGAAAAATGCTAGGGGATCATCACCTCTTTCTTTATCGTTGGTTGGTCGAATCAACTCCATTAAAATATTACCTAAATTTATATAACTTTTTCAGGCTTTGCTGTTTTTATTCCTGTCTTTTTCTTATTCCCTTGATTCAGTCTTATCTTCTTATATATGGAAGAACAAACACCCTCACCTAAATAAAATCCATCTACAAAAATTTAAAAAGAATGGAGGTTTAGCCTTACCAAACTTTAGGTTCTATTATGGGGCAGTCAATATACGAAATTTTACGTTTTGGTCATATTTTAACCGTGAAGACTGTCCAATATGGGTCACTTTGGAATCTAATTCAGTTACAAAATTTTCTGTTATTTCTCTTCTTGGATCCTCACTTCCCACGCCTTTAAATAAAGTAACTGACAACCCGGTGGTTAAACATACTTTGAGGACCTGGATACAATTTAGAAAACATTTTGGTTTACTGAGATTTTCTCTTTCTAGTCCTAATTTTTTCTTTAAACCTTCCATGATTGACATAGCTTTTAAAGAATGGTATAGGTTAGGCATTTTAAAGGTTTATTTATCGACGGGTCTTGTTTCTTTTGAACAACTGTCAGTTTAATTATAGCTTACCAAATACTTTTTTTTTGTTATTTACAGATTAGAGATTTTTTGCGACCTCAATTACATACATTCCCTATGAGCACTGATAAGAATTTAATACATGTAATTTTTAATTTACAACCTTTTTATAATGGTTCAATATCTAACATTTAGATGGGAATAAGAGAGGCTCCCTGAGATAAAATTTTAAAAGCCTGGGAACAAAACCTACAGCTTTTAATTTCTGAGGAAACTTGGAATGTAATTTTAAATTGGTTAATACTTCATTTTTACATACTCACCCCTCCCTCTTACAATTTAAAGTAGTCCATAGGGCTTACGTGTCCAAAGTCAAACTAGCTTACTTTTGTGCGGATGTATCTCTTTGTTTTGATAGATGCAATAATGGAGATGGTTCACTAATTCATATGTTTTGGACATGCCAGAGTCTTGAGAAATACTGGAATGAAATATTTCAAACTTTTTTTGTACTTTTTAAAGTTAATTTTAAGCCTAATCCTTTAACTCCCTTGCTTGATACTATTGGAGAGAGTGGCATAACTTTAACGGCATCTGACTTGCATGTATTAGCCTTTATTTCTCTTATGGCTAGGCAGGCAGTGTTGATCAAATGGAAGGACGTTACTCCGCCTACTAATGCTCAATGGCAAGGTGACATTATGTCATGTTTAAATTTAGAGAAAATTAGATGTTCAATTTCTTATGTGAATTTAAATTTTCAAACAATGTGGGGACACTTTTTGAATTACGTTCAAAATCTTTGATATTAATCAGAGGTGTTGACTAATAAGGCAATTTATTATTCTGATAAGTTTTTTCCCTCTTTTTGCCAAACAGCTTCATTTTTGGTAGTTTTTGGGCTTAGGTGTTATTTTTATAATAAAATATGACTATAATATAATTTGTTTAATTGAGAATGCAGAGTACCTTGGATAAAAATGGTATGAATGAAGAATAATGTATTATTTTTTTACTTTTAATATGTATCTTTATGTACTCTATTTTTCAATGTGGAATTTCAATTTTAATAAAAATATTGAAAAAGAACTAAATGATAGAGGAAGGGAATAGATCTCTGAATGGAGAGGGAATGGATGGAGAGTGAGAGGGAAGGAGACATAGTGATGGGGAAAGAGGGAGACAGGGAAGTGGCCTAACAGAAACCAGAGAAGTTGATGGAGGAGGTATGTGTGTAGGTGCAGCACTAGAGGTTGGTGCCAGGAAGACGATTAATAGGGAGGGAGGAGTGGACAAGGAAGTCTCAGAGGAAGTGGTCCCTTCTGAAGGCATATGATGTGGAGGAAATGTTGGCCACAGGGGCTGTGGGGTGGTAGGTGAGGACAAGGGGAATTCCTGTCCTTGTTGAACCTTGGGGCGGAAGGGGCCAGAGAAGATGCGCAGGAAATGGAGCATATGTGAGTGAGGGCTGAGTTGATAGAGATTGAAGGGAAGCCATATTTTTTGAAGAAGGAAGACATCTGAGATGATCTGGCATGGAAGAGGAATTTAGAGAAAAGAATAGAATTCTTATAGGGGATACGGTATGAAGAGGTGTACTCAAGGTAATTGTGGAAGTTGGTGAGTTTGTAGAAATGTTTGTAAAAAGGTTTGTCTCCTGAGATGGAGACAGAGAGATAGAGAAAACGGAGAGTGACCATATATGGACTAATTAAATTTAAGATTGGGATGAAAGCAGAAACATGGATAAAGTTGACGAGCTCATTGTGGGTGCATGATGCAGCAGCAATATAGTTGTCACTGGAGCGGAGGAAGAGTTGAGGAGCCTTGCCTGTGTAGGCTTGTAGCATGAATTGTTCCACATAGTCAACAAAATGACAGGAATAGCTGCAACTCATGCATGTACCCATGGCTACACTGTGACAGATTATAGATAGGTTTTTTGGCAACAGATGAAAAAACTTGGAGGAGAGAGAGAGAGAGAGAGAGAGAGAGAGAGAGAGAGAGAGAGAGAGAGAGAGAGAGAGAGAGAGAGAGAGAGATCAGTTCTGCACTTTTACAGTCAGCAGCAGCACCTGGGACTGGAACAGGACAAGCTGGCAAGCTTGTGGAAATCCCCATTTGGAAGATGGCCTTCGTAGTTCGACCTGGCCAAAGCCGTTGTGGTTCATGCAAGAGGAGACGACTGGCTATCTAATGTTTCACTTGGAATAAGTGAAACAAAAAGGAACTCTGTGGTTTCCTGAAAGAAAAAGGTTATCATCTGGAAAACCCTGATGGGGCAAGTTTCTTCAGCAAGACACTGAAGTGGCTAATTAAAAGGAACCAGTTGTCGGTGTCCAGCAAACAACAAATCTCTCTCTGAAAACCGACAAGAACATTCCTGAGCCATAACCATTTACCTTTCAAGCACCAAAGCCTGGTGAACTTTATAAATGTAAAATTCTGTGCACAGTATAAGAATTGCCTGCAACCAGTAAACTTGGAGGAATGAGAAGGGAGATTGGACTGTGAATCAAAGAACTTTTCTGAACTTACGTGTGCTTAGAATTAGAAAGGAGTTAAGTTATATTAGTTAATCTTTCTTTGGCTTGGCTTCGCGGACGAAGATTTATGGAGGGGGTAAAAAGTCCACGTCAGCTGCAGGCTCGTTTGTGGCTGACCAGTCCGATGCGGGACAGGCAGACACGATTGCAGCGGTTGCAAGGGAAAATTGGTTGGTTGGGGTTGGGTGTTGGGTTTTTCCTCCTTTGCCTTTTGTCAGTGAGGTGGGCTCTGCGGTCTTCTTCAAAGGAGGTTGCTGCCCGCCAAACTGTGAGGCGCCAAGATGCACGGTTTGAGGCGTTATCAGCCCACTGGCGGTGGTCAATGTGGCAGGCACCAAGAGATTTCTTTAGGCAGTCCTTGTACCTTTTCTTTGGTGCACCTCTGTCACGGTGGCCAGTGGAGAGCTCGCCATATAATATGATCTTGGGAAGGCGATGGTCCTCCATTCTGGAGACGTGACCCATCCAGCGCAGCTGGATCTTCAGCAGCGTGGACTCGATGCTGTCAACCTCTGCCATCTCGAGTACCTCGACGTTAGGGGTGTGAGCGCTCCAATGGATGTTGAGGATGGAGCGGAGACAACGCTGGTGGAAGCGTTCTAGGAGCCGTAGGTGGTGCCGGTAGAGGACCCATGATTCGGAGCCGAACAGGAGTGTGGGTATGACAACGGCTCTGTATACGCTTATCTTTGTGAGGTTTTTCAGTTGGTTGTTTTTCCAGACTCTTTTGTGTAGTCTTCCAAAGGCGCTATTTGCCTTGGCGAGTCTGTTGTCTATCTCATTGTCGATCCTTGCATCTGATGAAATGGTGCAGCCGAGATAGGTAAACTGGTTGACCGTTTTGAGTTTTGTGTGCCCGATGGAGATGTGGGGGGGCTGGTAGTCATGGTGGGGAGCTGGCTGATGGAGGACCTCAGTTTTCTTCAGGCTGACTTCCAGGCCAAACATTTTGGCAGTTTCCGCAAAGCAGGACGTCAAGCGCTGAAGAGCTGGCTCTGAATGGGCAACTAAAGCGGCATCATCTGCAAAGAGTAGTTCACGGACAAGTTTCTCTTGTGTCTTGGTGTGAGCTTGCAGGCGCCTCAGATTGAAGAGACTGCCATCCGTGCGGTACCGGATGTAAACAGCGTCTTCATTGTTGGGGTCTTTCATGGCTTGGTTCAGCATCATGCTGAAGAAGATTGAAAAGAGGGTTGGTGCGAGAACACAGCCTTGCTTCACGCCATTGTTAATGGAGAAGGGTTCAGAGAGCTCATTGCTGTATCTGACCCGACCTTGTTGGTTTTCGTGCAGTTGGATAATCATGTTGAGGAACTTTGGGGGACATCCGATGCGCTCTAGTATTTGCCAAAGCCCTTTCCTGCTTTGGAAAAGGCAGGATATTAGTTAATAGTGTTAAGTTAAAGTGTGATTCTGTTTTCATGTTTAAAGATAATTAAAAGCATCATTTGTCTTAGTGAATATCTATTGCTGCTGGGTTTTGGGGTCCTCTGGGCTTGTAACAACGCCTTTGACTTGGAGAAAGTGGAATGAGTCAAAGGAGAAGTTATGGAGGGTGAGAACAAGTTTTGCCAGGTGGAGGAGGGTAGTGTGAAGGAAAACTAGTTTGATCATTGTTGAGAAAGAAGGGCTTTGAGACTGCTATGGGGAATGGAAGTGTAATAATCCTGGCAATGTTTGCAATATTAGGCCAGAGCTTGAATCCAGCATATTATTCAGTTCACCATATTGCATGAATATTGTAATTCATCCAGAGAGGGAATTTACAAGGTTTTAGCAGTGAAAAAGAAGGCTGAAGGGAGAAAACAATAGAAGGACAAGCATATTTTCCTTGCTGGAAAGGGGAAGTATGTGCAAACTGCGTGTTGTTGGTATGAGGCTTGGTGCAATGATACGTGTGTCAGCTCTGTGTTAGAGCATCTGGATGTCAAGTAAAGTTCTGATAGAGATTAAGCAACAACCAAGGGACATAAATTTAAAGTAATTGGTAAAGGGATAAGATGAGAAATAAGGAAAATATTTTAATCCAGAAGGTAATAGAGCCTCACTGCCTTGATTTTTAGAGACAGAAGCCCTCCTCATATTTAAGTAGCATTTGAATGTGCACTTGAAAAGCCATGATCTGTAGAACTACGGGACTAATGTTGGAAGATAGAACCAGAATGTGTACCTCTTTTTCAAAGGGCACAGACATAGTGATCCAAATTACCTCTCTTTGAACTGCAGGTTTTAGATTTTTTTAAAAATTATCTTATAAGCAGCTTTGGGGAAAAAAGTGGCATTTTGATGAGGCAAACCCACTGCTGGTGGGGCTTTGTTTTTGGTAGTGGCATTCAGCTGCAGCAGGCAGTGTTATCAAAAGCCATACGAAGGATAGGATAGTCCTTCAAAGATATATCATCCTGAAATGTGGGAAACGAAGATTAAGAATTAATACAAGATTTTCCTGGCTATCTGGTATTGCCAAAAGGAGATTCTGTGTGACTTTAGAATTCATGAATTTAGCTTTGAAATACTTGAAAAGCTTTGAGTTCCAAAAGGAAGTTTAGTGTTACACAATTGCAGTTTATTACTGCACAAACATTGTTAAATTCCACAATGCATGGATGTGCATCCATTCACATCCACATTCTCTGCAAAAGAAAAAGTGCAGGAAATCCCTTTTACTTAGTTAGACTACAAACAATTGCCTTTTAATGCTATGCTGAGCAGAAATAGATCAGCCACAACCAACACTTGAATTGATCTGGAGGTGATGACATTCAGATAGATATTAACATCACAGTGCAATCCAATATTAGGAGGCTGGTTGATGATCTGGGGAAAAACAGTCTCTGTTCTTAGATCACTGATGCTGCTCTTTAGAGCCATTATAGAGGCTGCACATGCACCCTGAGCAGCTCTTCCTTTCTCCTGCATCCGAAGATTTAACCTAACTACACTGTACATACATTATTTATACTTTATAGGCTGTGTTACTTATATCATTTCTGCTTTTAATGTTATTTAGTGTTATTTTAGATTTGACTTGGAGAAAGTGGAATGAGTCAAAGGAGAAGTTATGGAGGGTGAGAACAAGTTTTGTTATTTGGTAGGTTATTTTCTGGCTCTGGGAATGCTCAGAAAAATTTCCCACAGAATCAAGGGTAATCACTTCTTTGCTTTACACCATTTCGGCTTGTGAAAGGTTCTGTCGGAACACTCTTGTTTCGTAAACTAGGGTACACCTGTATACCTCTAAGTCACTCAGTCTCTATCAAAACTTTACTTGGCATTCACATACTATAATGTGTTTTATTTTGCTCCTAGCCTTACACTCAGATCATACTTACCCTGATGGTAACAGATCTGATTTGCATTTTAAAAAAATTTGCATTGTACACCAAGTTAGGAAGCAATTTGACATTCAAACAAAGCAATCAAAATCTACAGCCAATGTAGTTTAACTTAAACAATGAGATGCCTTTCATTAAATATGATAATAATACAAGGACAGGCAGCGCCCAGAGAGGCTTGCAACAGTTTATGGAAGAGCAATTTTAGATAATATTTTGATACATTGAAATAAAGATAAATTGCAGGAATTGACTAATAGTAGGTGCTAGATTGGACAAAATTGTTATCTTTAACAATTATTCAGCAAAACCTAACATGTCAGGTATTTATAAAAATAAAACTTTAACTTTAAAATCGATTGCAATAGAATTTCAGTTTAACATTGGATTGAAATACAAATATAAATTAAAACATTCCTATTATAGATTTTATTTCCTTTTTAATAACTTCATTTCCTGGTATCTGCTGAACCTTTCTTAATTGCCATCATTGATGTCTTTTCTTGAATACATCTCAAATATAATTAACTTGGATTCATAAATAAGAAAAACGAAAAAGCAAGCTGCCACAGATAGTCGTCATTTTATTTGCAATCCAGCAGAATGGGGTGTAAAGGGAAGATAGCAAGTATAAAGAGGTGAGGAAGAGGTGGTGGGAGGGGAGGGAGGTTAGCAGAAGCTGACAAGTGATAGGTGGATAATAGGCAGATGGAGCCAGGTGGGAAAGAGGATAGAGATGGCAAATGAAGCTGGAAGGTGATAAATGGAGACAATAAAAGGCCACAGATGATGGAATTTGGTAAGGTGATGAATAGAAATGGACAGAGGCAGGATGGTATGTCATACAGAAACATTTAGAGATGGGAGGGGGAGGGGACCAGTGGAATGAGTGTGTGGATGATGAGCATATTAAGTCAGGTCGAGAAAAGAATGGGTAACTGGAGGCTGAAGTTAGGGTTGAAAAGGAAGTGGGCCTGAATGATTCAGAATAGAGGAACTCGTAATACAACTGAACAGTACATCACAGCATGAATGTTGAATTTTTTAAGTTCAAGTAACCCACAGCACCTTCCCCACCACCCCTGCCCCCTCCATTCCTTTCACTCTCCTGATCTACCCAGTGCATTTATTTCCAAACCCTTCTTTCCAAACTCACTCACCCCTTATTATCCAGTTTCAATCTTCTGCCAAATGTGGTTCAATTTGGCTCTCCATTATGAAGACTCAAGAGACCGCGAATTCGACTTAGTTTCAGAATAAATTAATCCTTATTTCAGACAAGTTACTTTTCAAAGTGTAAGGTAAAACATCATGAGATGGGAATGTGTAAGGAGTTACCCTGCCCTGTACAGGGCTGTAACAAGATGTAAATGCATCCTTGTACTTACAAGATAAGAGAGACATTGATGGATTGAGAGGCAGGAAGCTAGCAGGGAAAGGATAGCAACAGTTTTAGTCATTGGACAAGTAATGATATGATGATGTTCTAAGCATGTATCCAAGGGTATAAAAAATCACCATTTTGCTGATAACGGCAGAATGCATTCTCCGACTAACCTGGTTGGTCGCAAGTGTTACAATCCGGTAATAAAGAACAAAGAACCCTGATTTCGACTCAGCCTGGTGTTTGTCTCACTCATTCATGAACAAAGCAGACCTAACAAAAGACATATTCATTATTTCCTCCATGCAAATAATATCTGTTCCCAAGTTAAATCCTTCCATGATGCATAAAGCCACCAGAGCTACGGAACTAGTACAGTTGACATATTGCCAAAGGCAGATCTGTAGAGCACGTCGAAAGAATCAAAAGCTTGTTGATCCAATCCAAGGCTTTTATTAACTAGAAGACTGGAGCGTATCACATGTAGGTCGACCAGTCCAGAATGACCTAGTCTGGCTAGGAGCAACCCTTTAAGACCTGCCAGAAGGTGTGGCTACGCTCTCAGCCAATCACAGTCATCTTCCACTATAATCTGCACATATACATATTGGTGATAGAATCTGTACCATCACATTCACCCCTTCTTTGAGAACTGACCTCGGGGTGGATGGAGGGCTGTAAAAAAAAAAAGAACAAAGGGCCCGGTGGAGGTTAGGGGCTGTACCGGTCAGGGGGCCTGACCATCCGGCGTGACCGCTGTGGTGCCAGGATTGGGGTCGCTGGAGTCGTGTCACTGGCAGGCTTGTTGGGTCCAGCCACTACTTCACTCAATTCCCCAACGACATTGTCGACAGTCTGGCCTGATCTGGCTTGGGCTAGGTCCCTTACCGAGACTGTGTCCTCCTACCTGTCCGGGTACTAAATGTAGACATAATGCAGGCTCGCATGGAGCAGTCACTCGGTCAACCAAGGGGTCATTCTTTGAATACCGGATGTGGCGTTTCTGGAGGACCGGCCCGGGAACCATGAGCCATGCTAGTATGGTTGTTCCTAATTTGGATTTCCTCAGGAAAGAGAACATCCTTTCATGGGGGGTGGCATTGGTCGCTGTGCATAGGAGGGAGCAGATGGAGTGTACCTGGTCAGTAGCATTGGTCGCATCAGCGGGTACCTGGTCGGCTGCCTCAGTGGTGGCGGGTCTCCGGTCGGTAGCAGCAGTGGGTGTGGCGTGTCCTTGGTCAGCAGCGGTGGCAGATCCCTAGTCGGTAGTGGCAGCCTCAGCGGTGATGGTGGCGATTGGTCCCTGGTCGGTAGCGGCGGCGGCTGTTGAAGTCGGGGCTGGGGTCTGGTTGGATGTTGCTTCATGAGGGAGGGTGAAGCAGGCCAACGTCACTGCAGCGAGGGTGGATTGTACCTTCCACAATCGGCGTCTGTCCTGTGACGTCAGGCGCTGCCGCACAGTGGAGCCCTTGCTCTCATTGGACGAGAGCTCAGAGGAAGAAATGTTTGAATGGGAGGGTGGCTGTTGGGCTTCACACGAGGCACTGTGTTTGATGGTGGCCATTTTGGAGTGACAGACTACTGCCAAGTAGCCGTTTTTAAGGCACTACTGGCACCTGGCTTTTCTCACTGGACACTGGGACCTGCAGTGCTTGTCCCTCCTGCAGAAATAGCACTTTGGGGTCTCATCGGTCAGCATAGTGGCAGCTGACAGGCCGTCTGCCGGGGAGTAGTAGGGTTGAGGGAGGGCATCCTACTCACATCAGAGCGTGGAGTCCACCCCTGAGAGTACATGTCCATACCTAAGACCGCATCCTCCATTGTTTCTGCGATCCAGATCACGTCCTCTAGGTTTTCTCCCCCGTGCTCTAGCAGGCACTGCCTCACCTCATTCGATCAGACCCTGGCCACATAGGCATTGCGAATGAGAGAGTCTGTGGTCTCCACAGCAGTTCTGTATGTGCAGGCAAAGACCCTGCCCATTGCCCTTAATGCTGAATATAAGTTCTACAGGACTCACCGGGCTGTTGCCTCCTTGTCGCTAGTTTGTACCAGGCGTAGACCCTGTTCACCGGTCGCTCATAGAGCCCTTTCAGCACCTTCATGGCTGCGGCATAAGTGGTCGCGTCCTGGATGCTCTGGTAGACTCTCGAGGACACCATAGTTATCAATATTAGTAGTCGATGGCTGTCCTCTCTCACGGCAGGGTCAGAGAGTTGTAAGTATGTTTTGAAGCACCTCACCCAGTGCTTAAAGTCATTCAAGACTGTAGCCGACTGTGGGTCGATGTCAAGGCGTTTCAGGTGTAGTATATGCTCCATCCCTTTAAAACTTTCTAGTTAATAAAATTGTAGAGCGTGTCAAAAGAATCAAAGGCTTGTTGATCCAAACCAAGGCTTTTATTAACTGGAAGACTGAAGCATATCACATGTAGGTCGACCAGTCCAGAATGACCTGGTCTGGCTAGGAGCAACCCTTTAAGACCTGCCAGAAGGTGTGGCTACGCTCTCAGCCAATCACAGTCATCCTACACTACAATCTGTACATACACATTGGTGATAGAATCTGTACTATCACAAAGTGACAACCTCTCATTCTGAATGGTAATTAGAAAACACCAAGACAAGCACACAAGATCACAGCTGAAAGAACATCATTGACTAGATTTGTTCTAAGGCAAATCAACATATCCAGAAAAGTTATATTTCTGAATTTAAGACTTTGTATTATTTACAATACAGGTTTATAAAACAAGGAATGAGATATTCCTCAGTGAGTACTTTTATAATATCATGTATACATTTGCTAGTGAGAGGACCAAAAAAAAACACCAGCAAACAAGGAAAATGATTTCCATTGGAAGATTTATTTAACAAAATTAACAGCACAGAGGATGAATTTAAAAATAACTTTCTCAACTATAGCCATTTTTAAAAAAAATCTGGAGAATATCCATTTTGCCAACTGAGTCTGTGTCGTGCAGTCATGTTCATTTTCTTCACATATACTCTTTAAAAAGGAATTTCACATTTGTTCTCTGTGTCACCGGACACATCTTTAGACATTCTGGAACTCAGATGCACACAGCTCGATAAATAGTTTGGAAATTCTATTATGACACCACAGGCATAACCTATAAAAGGCTGCCTTTTGTTCATTTGTTTTATTGTTATTGAAATTGGTGAAAAATTGGATAAACAGTAGAGTTAGCACACAAAATCGTCATGAGATTATGTTTCCGGTTGGAATGTGGTAAACGAAGAAGCTTGACCTGTTGTCTCCCTCTCTTCTGGTAAAAATTCCAGTTTAAATTGGCTATACTTCGAGGTAAATGCAGGATAGTCAACATGAAGCTCATCATCTTCTTCAAGGATGGTCATGTTTGGATTATAAACACGGGTTTCATCATAAAGACCTCCTGAAATCACCAAGGTGTCATTTGGAAAACCTATATAAGAGAAAATAGGCATTGATACATCAGAAGCTGTGTTACATGCATGAAGTACCTATCAACTTTAACTTTCTAAAAGCAACATTAATGATGACAAGAGAGTGTCCACCGATTGGCTACCTGCCACTTTCACTCTGGTACCACAAATTCATCACATGGTCTCCAACCGCACAGCCCAAAGATTTTGCTCATGAGTTTCTTCTTCACGTTTACAAATTGAAACTATTAAAAGAAAATGAAAACTATTTCATTTTTAAAACTGCAGATTTTCTCCAGATCAGATTGCAGCCATGCCTGGAGATTAAGTTTTAAATCCTGGAGGTTTGAGGACTGGGTAACCTATACCTAGACAACAGGTTGCTTCTTCAGGCATTGACCACCCCAAATGTGTAATCTGGATCCTTACTTGTACGAAGGATTTTTTTTTTTTGAGCCTGCACTGACCAGTCATTGACAAGTTCCAGTTTTACATTGCAAATAAGTCCTGGAAAACCACTCATTTTAAAGATCAAAAATGAGCAGGAATCTGGAACTCTACACTCCCCATTTTCAAATCCATTTTCCCCATCCTCCTATCCCTATTTCTTCTTTACTTCTTCCATTCCTAGGCTCTCAATATCAGCCTACATCCAATCAGCTACCTCAAGGTTGTTAGTAATTGCGCTTGGTTCCCTAGGTCAATTCAAAACTACTGTGCTTCTCATCTCCAAAATGGTTGGGATGCTAGCAGTTCACCAGTGAATGAGCCCACAGATCCCACTGATAATTATGGCTTTGAAGAATTGCAACAGAATAAATCTCACTGTGAAGGATCACCTTGACTGAGAGGATTTTTGGAAGAATCAATACAGTTTTACAGAACAACTTCAAAACAGATTTGCAATTTTCCAGTATGCAATATCTCTTCTATTTTATTCAACAGGTATTGACATAAAGATTATTACTTGAGTCTGTAGCTATAAAATTCCATGAAATATTTATTAACTCTGACGATAAATAATAGTTAAACCCTCATCATTGCCAACAAATCTTAAAAAACCAATGGTTCAGTGTCTAGAAACCACTCCCCTCCAGTCATGGCTCCATGCTCCTTTCCCACTCATTACGGTTCAGATTCCCAAACTCCCTTTGAATTTATCTGGTTCACCAGAATATTATAATTCTATGTAATACCTGGAAGCATCCAATTGTCCAGAAAATCTGCCACCCCAACAATAATATCCTGGACTTGCCAGATAATTGGAGGTTTTATTATATTTTGAAATGTTAGCATGGTATATGCTATTATAAATTACTGCAAGGGTACGTCATTTCCTGAAACGCAAGGGATGTAGATTAGTGCACCCAAAAGGTAAAATTCAATTCTAAATTCATTTCTGAATTGTTGTAATTCTTCAGCATTCTTTTCTATGTTGTTCAAGCAAATCGATGATAGACTCCAAAGACGCAGGAGGGTCTCTTTTTTTCAGGTAGCTTTACTCCTTGTAGCCATGTAAAAGACAGTTACAGTCATTAATCCAATTAAATGTAAAGTTTAAGAATGAGGATTTAAAAAGGTTGGAAACAGTAAGTCAGTGGTTCTCAACCTTTTTCTTTCCACTCACATTCTTTTTCTTCTTCTTTGGCTTGGCTTCGCGGACAAAGATTTATGGAGGGGTATGTCCACGTCTGCTGCAGGCTCGTTGGTGACTGACAAGTCCGATGCGGGACAGGCAGACACGGTTGCAGCAGTTGCAAGGGAAAATTGGTTGGTTGGGGTTGGGTGTTGGGTTTTTCCTCCTTTGTCTTTTGTCAGTGAGGTGGGCTCTGCGGTCTTCTTCAAAGGAGGTTGCTGCCCGCTGAACTGTGAGGCGCCAAGATGCACGGTTGGAGGCGATATCAGCCCACTGGCAGTGGTCAATGTGGCAGGCACCAAGAGATTTCTTTAAGCAGTCCTTGTACCTCTTCTTTGGTGCACCTCTCTCGGTGGCCAGTGGAGAACTCGCCATAGAACACGACCTTGGGAAGGCGATGGTCCTCCATTCTGGAGACCTGACCCACCCAGCGCAGTTGGGTCTTCAGCAGCATGGATTCGATGCTTGCGGACTCTGCCAGCTCGAGTACTTCAATGTTGGTGATGAAGTCATTCCAATGAATGTTGAGGATGGAATGGAGACAGCGCTGATGGAAGCGTTCTAGGAGCCATAGGTGATGTCGGTAGAGGACCCATGATTCGGAGCCGAACAGGAGCATGGGTATGACAACGGCTCTGTACACGCTGATCTTTGTGTGTTTCTTCAGGTGGTTGTTTTTCCAGACTCCTTCGGTGCTCTGTGATTAGTAAGGGATTGCTTAAGGTGGGATGTGAGAAGGTTGAGAATCACTGCACCAGACCCAATTGTTACTGAAATATTTTGCTTGAGAAAAATTGTTATTGCCCCATTTCCTTTGGCATTATGAAACCGTGCACATAACGAGTCAATTAGGTACGATTAAAACAGTGGTTTTCAACATTTTTCTTTCCACCCATATACTACTTTAAGCAATCCCTTACTAATCACAGAGCATCTATGGCATAGGAAATACTTAAAGTGGTACATGAGTGGAAAGAAAAAGGTTGCGAACCACTGACCTAGACCCTCGCGACACCAGAAGCAGGCTGACAATGTCGACATGCATGTGGTTGAATCTGCGCTGCGGTGGCTGGAAAGGCTGAAGCGGTGCCTTCAAGTGCTTTAGCACTTTTGCAGATTGGCAGTTCGTGCATGTCTGTGACCAGTACATGTCCTGCTTTTTGAGTCCATGCCATACAAACTTGTCGGCTATCAGGCAGACCATTGCTCGAATGACAGGGTGGGATAGACCATGAATAGCATCGAAAATGCAGCATCTCCATGCAGCAGGGACGATAAGGTGAGGCTGACCAAAGGCTACATCCTCAAGTTGCAGGCTTGTGATAGCAGTTCGATAAGCCATGTGTTCATCACCCTGGTGCTGTGCTTTGGCAAGTGCCATATTGTCTACACCCAGAGAGAGGGCACATACTGCTTGAACAGAGGAGCGGGACAGGCCATCAGCCACCACATTACTCTTACTAGAGATATGTTTAATCCTGGTTGAAAACTTGGATACTTAAGATAGGTGGTGTTGCTGGCGGGCTGACCAGGGATCTTATGCCTTTGCGAAGGCAAATGTTAGCAGTTTGTGGTCAGTAAAAACCCCGAAGTCCCTGCCTTCCAAAAATTAGAAGTGTCTGACTGCTAGGTACAGCGCCAGCAGTTGCCTATCAAATGTGCTGTATTTTCTTTATGGAGGGCAAAGGTGCCTACTAAAAAACGCTAGAGGCTTCCATTGTCCATTGGTGTACTGTTCCAAGACCCCACCTACTGGTGCATCAGGCGGTTGGTGCATCCATTTGTGGATGGACCAGCAATGTTGCCTTCACTAAGATGTCTTTGGTCTGCTGGAATGCTACCATCATCTCCTTTGCTCACTCGAGTTCTTTGGCATCATTGGACATGAGGCTGAAGAGGGGTTTCATAATATCACCTGCAGAGGGTAGAAAGCAAAAATAGAAATTGACCTTCCCCACAAATTTCTGGAGAATTTGAGGATGGCTTCCACCTTGCCAGATCTGAAGTCCCAAGAACGCGATAGAGAACTGCCTGAATTTGGATTTGGCAGCATTCACAGTTAGCCTGAACTCCTGTAGGCGGCGGCAGAGTAAACGCAGATGCTGCAGGTGCTCTTTGTGTGACTGGCTGGCAATGGGTATGTTGTCCAAGTATATGAAAAGATAATGCCACACCCCATTGTGTCCATCAGTTCGAAGATGCCGAATGGTGTTATGATGGCAGTTTTGGGCACATCCTCTGGGTTTGCAGGTATTTGGTGGTACCCATGCACCAAATCAATTTTTTAAAAATATCCTGGCCCCATGAAGATTAGCTGTAAAGTCCCATATATGGGGCACAGGTAGTGGTCTGCAGTGGTAGCATCATTGAGACGTCTGTAATCCCCACAATGTCTCCAGCCTCCCGTGGCTTTGGGCACCATATGTAGCGGGAAAGCCCATGGGCTATCAGACCTGCGTATAAGTCCAAATTCCTCCATTTTGTGGAATTCTAGTTTTGCAAGCTGCAACTTGTCAGGCGGCAGGCTCGGGCACGTAGAAAAGGTCCTTGGATGAGGATGTGATGTGCGACACCATGTTTGGGTGCGGCCGTGGAGAACTGGGGAGTGGCAATGTCCAGAAATTCCACAAGAAGTTTGGCAAATTCATTGTTCGAGTACTCCATGGCATCTAGGAGCAGGGCAGGTAGTTTGGCTTTTCCAAGGTGAAAAGTCTGGAACATTGTGGTGTTCATCAACTGGCGGCCTTTTAAATCCACCATCAATGAGTGGGCTCTGAGGCATTCGGCACTCAGCAATGGCTGGGACACAGGAGCAAGAATAAACTTCCATGTGAAACTACTGTTGCCAAATTTCAGAGGTATAAATCTGTGTACGATTTGAACTGTTATTTACTGCAGTGAGCGCCAGACCCATGCTCCTGATATGGGTGTCAAAGCCCAAAGGAGGAAGAACACTAACCTCAGCACCCACGTCGACTAGAAATTTGCACTTGGAGAGTTTGTCCCAGACGTAGAGTTGGCTGTTACGGTGGCCAGTCGCCAGAGTAATTGTCACAGAGTCATGCTTGTCCAGGGGAACATGTGCCCTCGTCGCCAGTACTCGGGGAGCCTGGGCCTCTGGGTGTGACGCAACACTTATATCTGTGGGCCTTTTGCGCACCACAGAATGTCTGCATGGGTAGCCACTGTCAAGGGTTATCAAAGTCCTCGTCAACCAACACAAGGCGGATGTCTTCTGGCATATGCTCTAAAAACAACTGCTTAAGGGCAACCAAAGTCTACAGTCGTCTGCCAGTGCCAACATGTTGTTCATCAATTCCGAAGGGGCATGGTCCCCAGGCCATTGATATGGAGGAGCTGTGCAGCTCGTTCGTGTCGAGAGACCGCAAATCCAGAGAAAGAGGGCTTTTAGAGCCTCCTACTTGCCGAGAGCTGGTGGATCCCAAAGGAAATCCACTGCTCGACTGGCCATGTCCCGGTCAAGGGTGCTTACCACATGATAGTACTTAGTGGCATCCACTTCTATCTTGCGAATGTGGAACTGCTCCTCAGCCTGCCCAAACCAAACTTGAGGTTGAGTGGTCCAAAAGACAGATAGTTTGAGCAAACCCACTGCGTTGACAATGTTGGGTCCAAAATCTGTTTGGGCCCAACGTCGTCACCAATGTAGTAGCTCCGTTGCAGTGCAAAATGAAGAATGAGAAAATAATCAGATGTAGTTGAAGTTTAGTAAAAGTAGTTTACTCAATCACACGCAGCTTTTTAAAACCCCGCACATTCCAAATGGCATCATCACATTGTTACATCATGACATCACTCAAAACCTCCCAAGCCAGTTCGATTAAGGTTCCGGTGAGCCGCTACAAGCTCCTGATAAAGAATCCAGGAAGATCGGTCACCGAGTGTAGAATGAAGATGGATGTAAACTAGGAGTCTGAAGATGCTAGAAAACTTGAACAATACACAGAAGTGCTGGACAAGCTCAGCAGATCACGCAGGTCAATGGCCTATTGCTTTCCATGTATGCTGTG
The DNA here is from genome assembly GCF_036971445.1 of Narcine bancroftii. NCBI lineage: Eukaryota > Metazoa > Chordata > Chondrichthyes > Torpediniformes > Narcinidae > Narcine > Narcine bancroftii. The sequence goes on along the minus strand of NC_091473.1, from coordinate 223,002,043 downwards.
ACCTGCTAAGTTCCTCCAGTACTTCTGTGTATAGTCCTAAAAGAAAAGGTGCAAAGAACATGTGTCAATTAATTTACAGAAACTTTGGTTTTGGTTAAAGGCCAGAGTTGTAACAAATAATGACAGATTTTGCACAAAGCCTAAACCAAAGACTGACAACAAAAAAAAATCAAATGCTGAAAAATCAGACATTAAAACAGAAAATGCCTGACACACTCGAGTAAGGTGAGTTCTGAGAAAGGGTTCTGGACCTGAAATGTAAACTGTTCCTCTTTCCACAGATGCTACTCAACCTGCAGAGTGCTTCCAGCATTTTCTGGATTAAATTCTTAGTTTGGATTGTTTGCTAACATAAGCAAAACCTCCAATTTACATCAATTAGATTGAGCAGTTAATGTACACACCTGGGTCCTCTTGCGAGTTGGAATAGAGAGGATGGTGTGAATACTGTGCCCTTCGACGCTTGCATTTGTTGACATTATACATCACAACAGTTAGAATTATCACACCAAGAATGGTGCTCAAGCAGATGGTCAGAATTACTTCTTCCTTTTTTAGAGGTGAAACCAAGCCTGGAAAAACAATGACACTCTTTGTTGGTAAACAAGAAAATCTGTAGAAGCTGGAATCTAGTGCAGTACACAAAGTGCTAGAGAAAGTTAGCAGGTCTTGGATAGGCACATAGATGTCAGAAAAGTAGTGCATTATGGGAGAGGATTAGATTGTCATGGGGTAGATTTACATAGGTCCACACAACATCATGGGGTGAAAGGCCTGCACTGTGATATAATGTTCTATGTTCCATGTCACACACCATCCATAGAAATTAAAAGGCAGTTGATGTATTGGGCTGAGCCCTTTGTGAGGAGGGCCAAAATTCAGGCAGATGGTTGAGCAAGAAGGTGGCCAGGATTGGGGAGAGAAGGGGGGGGAGGAGCACAGGCTTATGGGTAAGAGGTGGATATGGGTGGAAGAGAAAGTAGCTGAGAAGTGATAGGGGAGAAGGCAGAGGGCTAAGAAGGATATCACTTCGAGAGGATAAGGAAGGGAAAGGGGTGGGAAGCTGGAGGAAGGGAGACACAGGAGGGAAAGAGGGACACTGAGGGATGAGGTTAACAGAACTTGGAGGTCGATACTGATACCATCGGTTGGAAAGTGCCCATACAGAATATAAGCTGTTGTTCTATGAATGCATGACCTGCTGAATTTCTCCAGCACTTTTGTGTACTGTGTAACACTCTTTGTTATTTTTTTCACTTTGTGCAAATTAATCAATTCTTTCCATTACCAAGGTACTCCACAACATGTATCAAATCAGGCTTTGCTTTGGCAAAGTGTTCATGCAGAATCTCGATAAAGGATCCCAACCTGAAACACTGACTGACCATTTCGACCCATGGATGCTCCCTGACCCACTGAGTCCCTCCAGTGATTCCTTTTTCAGATCAAGATACCAGTATTTGCAGTCTTTGTGTACTCTATTCACACATAGTAGATGGGGTTCTACTGAATCAGCCCTATCACACCCTCTTCACAGCCCGTCTTGCAAATGGTGGTCAGCTTGAGGAATTGTAAGACAGCATAGCGAAGGGTGCAGGATGTCATGGCACGTATTCAAGGTAGTAAGGAAGGAATACAGGACACTCATCTTCATCAGATGGCATTGAACACAAGAATTGGGACACCATGTTACAGTTGTTTAAGAGATTGATTGCACCTCACCTGGAGTATTGGGTACATTTCTGGCTACCTTACTTCAGGAAGGAAGTTTGACATTAAGGTGTTGAAAAGATTCACAAGAATGCTACCTGGCCTGAGGGCTGGAGTTATAAGGAGGAAATGGATAGCCTGGGACCAGGAGTGAGAGAAACCGAAGAGTAAACTTACAGATATTTATAAAATCATGAGGGGCTCATACAAGTTGAGTGGCTGGGGAGGAGAATCTAAAGCTGGAGGGCATGGATTGAAGGTGCAAGGGGAAAGGTTTAAAGGCAACCTGAGGAGGGGGTTTTTCCCACACAGAGCAAGCTGTCAGAGAAAGTGGGAGAAGGGGATACACACGTTCATGGATAAGAAAGGTTCCTAGGGAAATAAAATAAAAGAAGCAGCATGAAGAAGAGTTTAGCTCAGGAAAGCACCTTGGTCAGCATGGACAAGTTGGACTGAAGGGCCACTTTCTGCGTTCCATGAGATTGACAGACAGGAAAGACTCTGACATTCAATCTCCAGAGGACCAGGACAAAGAAACATCCACACTACATAATAGTTTAGCTTCCCAGTTAACAGGCAAGAAGGCTAACACATTAAAAAGATAATTAACTGTTTCCAATGACTTTAACAACATTATCATGGTGAATCTTTGGACCACACAGGACTCTTGGGATACCTTCTGTGGCAGGCTGAATTTGAACCAGGCAGTCTGTACGAGGTGAGGTGGAGCGAACAAGTTTCCACCATCATGACACTTGATTTGTTTGACATGCTCTAATGAAAATAAAGCTACTGTTCTGCTGTTAAGTGATCCCTTTCTGGGGGCAGAGCTAACACCAAAACTAGACCAAAAGGCTAAGAAATCCCTAGCACCAATGTTGACATGAAGGGGCATCAATTATTTTATTTGTTGTTCAGCCAAATCAATGTTAATTTGCAACTGAGGACAAGAGTCCTGGTCACAAGTGGCTCAGTGAGGACTTGCTTATGACCCTGGGAGGACACAACATCACTGGTGTAGGGGTGGGATGCCAAGTGGATCAAAGAATTGTATTAGCACCATTCCTATTTTTTAAAATTTATTCGTAACACGGTGGAAGCCAATTACAGCCATTGAAACCTGTGCCATCCATTTAATCGATCAACTCCACATGTTTTGCAGGGTGGGAGAAAACCCATGCAGGTCACAGGGAGAACATACAACCTCCTTGCAGTCAGTGCCAGATTCATGCCTGGGTTGTTGGTACTGTAATGGTGTTTTGCTAACCACTATGCTGGCCAGGAGAAAATAGGGTGGGTGCAAGATTTAGTGACACCAAAACAATGCTGGTGTTGGAGGGGTGGTATGATGTGGTGAGGGATCAATGATACTGCCCACAAGTGTGCCCCCCACCGAGAGTGTGTGTGCATTCCTTCAGCAAAATTGTTGAATGGCTGGAAGACTGGCTGAAGGGAAAATTGAGAGTCAATAGGTATGCTGATTGAGGTTGGGTGGGGGCGGAGGAAGAGAATGCCAGAGCCCATGTTGGTAATTGAGATCTTGTTGGGTGAGTATTCACAATGTAGGGGAGAAGCAAATACACAGACACCCAATTGTCTCTTTACTGTAATGGGTTCCAAGAAATGCTTATGGTGACTCTTTGCTTCCCTCATGGCAGGAAAAAAGGAAATTTTATATAATATTACATATTTTGTGATAATAAATGTTCAGGGGTTGTTGGATCATTGGGGTATTTGGGCGGCACAGGCTTATGGATCAGAAGGGCATGTTACCATGCTAGATGTCTAAATTTTTTAAAAAAAGGAATCTTGAATATTGTTTAGTATTTTAGTAATTTTGTAAATGCTGCAGGAATCAGCCACTGCGAACCCAGGGGTGACTGATGACTGTATGAGTTGCTGTTTCACCATGCTAAAATCCAGATGCCCCCCAAAGTAATGCATTTCCTGCAGAGCTCCACAATTTACACTGCTTGGGAAGTATATGTGAATAATATCTTTCCTCATGTTCCTGGTGTGATCATGTTGCTGGCATATGACAGGAAGTGTTTGTTTTTTTTTTAGTTAAATTTTCCAGATACAGTCATTATCGTAATTCAATCACAGAAAAAAAAACAACTTTCAATTTAATAAAGTTGAAAAGAGATATTGCTGAGAAATTTAGCTTTACATTACAACCAACTCACAGGTCAGCGTTCTACAGTACTGTAACTGAGAAAATAAGAGACAGAGAAGCAAGAGGGAAAGAGAGAGTCAGAGATGGGGGGGGGGCAGAGGAGGAGGGGGGGCGGAGGAGGATGGGGGGGCGGAGGAGGATGGGGGGGCGGAGGAGGATGGGGGGGCGGAGGAGGATGGGGGGGCGGAGGAGGATGGGGGGGCGGAGGAGGATGGGGGGGCGGAGGAGGATGGGGGGGCGGAGGAGGATGGGGGGGGCGGAGGAGGATGGGGGGGGCGGAGGAGGATGGGGGGGCGGAGGAGGATGGGGGGGCGGAGGAGGATGGGGGGGCGGAGGAGGATGGGGGGGCGGAGGAGGATGGGGGGGCGGAGGAGGATGGGGGGGCGGAGGAGGATGGGGGGGCGGAGGAGGATGGGGGGGCGGAGGAGGATGGGGGGGCGGAGGAGGATGGGGGGGCGGAGGAGGATGGGGGGGCGGAGGAGGATGGGGGGGCGGAGGAGGATGGGGGGGCGGAGGAGGATGGGGGGGCGGAGGAGGATGGGGGGGCGGAGGAGGATGGGGGGGCGGAGGAGGATGGGGGGGCGGAGGAGGATGGGGGGGCGGAGGAGGATGGGGGGGCGGAGGAGGATGGGGGGGCGGAGGAGGATGGGGGGGCGGAGGAGGATGGGGGGGCGGAGGAGGATGGGGGGGCGGAGGAGGATGGGGGGGCGGAGGAGGATGGGGGGGCGGAGGAGGATGGGGGGGCGGAGGAGGATGGGGGGGCGGAGGAGGATGGGGGGGCGGAGGAGGATGGGGGGGCGGAGGAGGATGGGGGTCGGAGGAGGATGGGGGGGCGGAGGAGGATGGGGGGGCGGAGGAGGATGGGGGGGCGGAGGAGGATGGGGGGGCGGAGGAGGATGGGGGGGCGGAGGAGGATGGGGGGGCGGAGGAGGATGGGGGGGCGGAGGAGGATGGGGGGGCGGAGGAGGATGGGGGGGCGGAGGAGGATGGGGGGGCGGAGGAGGATGGGGGGGCGGAGGAGGATGGGGGGGCGGAGGAGGATGGGGGGGCGGAGGAGGATGGGGGGGCGGAGGAGGATGGGGGGGCGGAGGAGGATGGGGGGGCGGAGGAGGATGGGGGGGCGGAGGAGGATGGGGGGGCGGAGGAGGATGGGGGGGCGGAGGAGGATGGGGGGGCGGAGGAGGATGGGGGGGCGGAGGAGGATGGGGGGGCGGAGGAGGATGGGGGGGCGGAGGAGGATGGGGGGGCGGAGGAGGATGGGGGGGCGGAGGAGGATGGGGGGGCGGAGGAGGATGGGGGGGCGGAGGAGGATGGGGGGGCGGAGGAGGAGGGGGGCGGAGGAGGAGGGGGGCGGAGGATGGTGATGTATTTTCACTTTTGCTATTTAAAGGCACTTTTTGACCTGCTGAGTTTCTCCAGCATTTGTGTGTTTTTTTCATTTCCATCCATGGATGCTGTCTGTCTTGCTAAGTTCTCCCAGAGATTCATTGTCTGCTGAAGATTCCATCATCTCCCACTTTTGTGTTTCTCCTCCAGAAAATTATTTTTTTGATGTTTGATCATAGGCCTCTCATTCACCAGCAGGTGAGGCAGGAGACAAAGGAAATTAGACATGAGCATCAGAATGGAATTGGCGAAACACATTAATTTGACGCTTTTCTCTATGAGCAATGGGACCAAGGGGGGAAATACCTCTCTTTTTTCTGAAATGGTAATTCTAAAGCCCAGATTACTGCAGTCAGACAGGACAAAAGAATGAAAGACATGATTAAGTAACTTACTCAATCATTAATCTTAATAGCAACATCTTTGCTTGCAAAAATGGCACCAATTTCTAATGCAGAAAGCACAAAAGAGATCAGAAATAATATTTAAAATGCTAAAATTATCTTCCTCTATATGTTACATTAGGAATGCTCCAAGTATATTTATCTTGGAAAATTATTCATGCTTTTACAGAAATTATCCTCGGTCCTGAAATATTTGTCCTTTTGAATATTTGATTTCCTTGAACTTCTGTCATTAATGAGGCCTTACCTGAAGTTGTAGTGGTTATTATTGTATACAGTGAAGCAGTGGTAGGCTTTGTGACATCAGTGCTGCTTGACTCTCTGCTCGTTACAGGGGATTCCGCCTGCGTGGGCTTTGGTGCAGATGTTACTTTTGTCGTAACTTGGCTGACTGTCGCTCTTGTTGGAGTTGTTGGTGACTCAGGTGTGCTGTAACTTGAAACGTTGCTGGGAGTTGTTGTTTGAACTGAGCCCTTTGGAGTCACAGAAATCTGAGAACTATTAAGCACAGTGGTTGGCATGGCAACTGTACCCCCAGAGGAGACAGTGGTCGTTGTGCTGTTACCTATTGTGTTCTGCACAGATGCAGAGGCAAATGTTGTCTCTGACTGGTTGATTTCTTTTCCAAAGTGACCAAGATAAGTAGCAGTTGTGTTAACAGTTGCAGTTGATTTGGAAGTCACAATATCTCCGGCTGCATTGACATCACTGATTAAGAGGACAATGCAGAGAATAAATAGAATGTACAATTCAATAGGCCCGTTTCTGGGCTGCATGTTCTTCCTGCTGCTTTTTGTGCACAGTCGCTGGTGATTTGCAGTTTATTCCTGTAAAATGCAAAGAATTGATAATAACATAAAAGGAAAGTCATCCATTTTTTGGATAAATTTATATCAAAGAGATAATCAAGTAAAAGGCACAGGCCATGAGTGACCAAAATGAAAATTCTCCTGTGGAAAGAGAAGGATGAAGTTCTGGTGATTGCTTTAAAACTGTCTTCAATAAAATGGAGAATACAAAAGCTGCAGATGATGGAATCTTGAGCAGACAATGTACTGCTGGAGGAACTCAGCGGGTCTTGCAGCACCCATAGGAGGTCAAGAGGTAAATAATATGTAACCAACGTTTCGGGACTGAGCCCTTTGTCAAGGCATCCCTTGATGCTACGAGACCTGCTGAGTTCCTTTAGCATTTCTGAGTTTTTAGAATCACATTATCTGCAGATGTTCGTATTTCACTCCATTTTCTCTGAGTCTTGATAAAGTATCCAGACCCAAACCAGTGATGAACCATTTCTATCCATCGTTGCTGTCTGCCCTGTTGGGTTCCTCCAGCAATTTTTTGCCTCTCATCAAATGGAGGACACTGGAAATTGGGTAAAGATTGACAAAGAGAAGTAGTTAACACATTGATTGAAAGTCAAAGAGACTCAGGATGCAGACTGTTTTCTGAGCAAACAGGATGGAAATTGCAGAAGCCCAGCCACAACCTACCCAACCTGATTTGATGTGGAAGTGTTGACCAATATTTGAAGGATTGCAAACATCAGTGATATTCTGAAAATGTATCAACTGCAGTTCACCCATTGCCCAACATTAGCAGTGAGTAAACTTTAAAAAAAATCAATCCAGGAAAGAGTTGCTGAGAAAATATATGGGAATAATTGGAAGTCAGTGCAGATTTGTTGAAAGCAAATCACTTCTGGTGAAAAACAATTTGCTGGAGGGACTTAACCATTTGAGCAGTGTTGGGAGATTCAGGAATTATTGACGTTTACAGGTTAGAATCTCAATGCCTCAAGATGAAGGGTTCTGACTCCAAATTTTAACAGTTCTATTCCTCTCACTCAAGCTACTTGACCCACTGAGTTTCTCCAGCAGATTTATTTTTGCTCCAGATTCCAGCCTCTGCAGTCTCCTCTGTGTCTCCACTTTTGGTGAACTTCACTTTGTTCTTCATTGAGGGTTAGTATCAAGTGGCTGGAACTGAAATGGACAAAGTTCTCTATTCTTCATCTCCACTTCCTGCGTCACGTCACAACAGCTTGACCAAATGACATTCACAATTAGCAGACTCATCTGTTCCAGTTCCTTATCAATTTTCTCCCCAACCATTACTTTCACCACCTTGCTGGTATTGCACTCCTACTGCCAAAGACTGGTAGAATTGACTCCTTATATTTACTAGCCTTGTTCTGCTTCTTTATTTCCACATTAACTTTCTTGGCTCCAAATAGCCTTGTCTTACAGGTTCCTATCCACTTTCTTTTTACATGCCCTGTGAAGTGTTTGGGCTCTGTTGGCATTAACTACCATTCTAAAACATAGAACACTATTGCACAGTACAGGCCCTTTGGCATACAGAATTTATACCTACCAAAAGAACTAAGCCTTTCCCACGTAACCCTATATGTTTCTTTCATCCACGAGTCTGCCCAAGTGTCTCTTAAACACCCATAATGTTTCAGCCTCCACTATTACCCTGGCAAGACATTCCAGGCACCCACAACTCTGTGTTTAAAAAAAAAACCTTATCCCTGACATCTCCCATAAACTTTCCTCCCTTCATTTTATACTCAGGTCCTCTCGTGTTTACAGGTCCTGCACTAGGAAACAGGTACTGGCTGTCTACCTTATCAATGCCTCTCAGAATCTTGTCAACCTCTATTAAGTCACCCTTCTTCGCTCCCAGCTCTGCTAAACTTGCCTCAGAAGACCTATTCCAATCCAGGCAACATCCTGGTAAATCTCCTCTGAACCCTCTCCATAGGTTCCACATTCTTATTGTAATGAGGGGACCAGAACTGAACACAATATTTCACCTCACCAGAGATTTGTAGAACTGCAACATGACCTCTCAACTCTAGAACTCAATCCCCTTAATCATGTAGCCAGCATCCCATAGGCCTTCTTTCCTTGAGAAATGCAAGGATTTGGACCCAAGGTTCCTCTGTTTTTCCACACTGTTAATTATCTGATCATTAACTCAGCCTTCAGGTTTGACCTTCCAAAATGCATCACCCCACATTTATCCAGATTGAATTCCATCCGTTACTTTTCCGCTGAAATCTGCATCCTGTCTTTTGTAACCTAATGACAACCTTCAACATTATTCACAACTCCTCCAACCTTCATATCATCTGCAAACTTACTGACCCATCCTTCCACTTCTTCATCTAGGTCATTAAAAAATCTCACAAAACATGGTCCCAGAACAAATCCCTGAAGAACTCCACTACTCACTGTTCTCCAGGCAGAATACTTTCCATCTCTACTACTCTACTATCTACGGACAAGCCAATTCTGGACCCACGCAGCCAAGGTTTCATGGATCCCATGCCTCATGACTTTCTAAACGGGTCTCTCATGGGGCCCTTTGTCAAATGCCTCACTAAAATCCACATTCACCTCATCCACAGCCTTCCCTTCATCAATTTCTTTTGTTAGCTCATCAAAAAACTCAATTAGGCTCATGAAGAATGACCTTCCTATCACAAAGCCATGCTGACTATCCTGAGAACAATGTACTTCTCCAAATGCTCATAGATCCTGCCAAGTAGGACACAAAGATCACACTGGACAACAAAGATTTTGCTTCCTGAATTTTATGGATTTTGGATTGCTGATTAAAAGAATCACCTTAAAGTTTTCCTATCAAGTACCATCTTTTAGATATAACCTATTTTTTGTGATTTTCTGATGTATTTTAAGTCTACTAGTATATTGCTCACAAAGCAAGATGTTTTGGTCAGTCCAAACATGCCTGGTCATACACTCAGTGCATGCGCTATGCAAATTTTGTCTTAGGCCTGGGCATGCTTATTCAGGATAGTTGCAGACTGGCTAATAAAAGCAGCTCAAATATACAGAGGCTGTGCATTACATTGATATAGATTGAACACGTGTTCTTCAGGCAAGTATACTTAACAAATTATAATGACTGTACTTAACAATAGCATTCATTTTCTTCAGGAAGCTTCAATACAGCAGAAATGTCTCATCAATGTCGCAACATTCTATTACATTTGTGGTGAGTATATGCTTAAGACTCAAAGTCGCAGCATGACTGCACTTATTAAGAAAGCCTTTGAGCTCTACTTCAGTTGTAAGCTTAGCGTCCAAGACAAATGCTGGGCTCCTCACATTTGTTGAGCAACATGTGCAGTCATCCTGATAGCTTGGCTACATTATGTGCTTAAACATGCTAAATTCAGTTCAAAGTTAATTTAATGTTTCTCCAACATTTTACGTGACATAGAAAATCTGAAATTATCTTTGTGTTCAGCTTGAAGTTGTCTATAATAATTCCCAATTTTTTTTTCCAGGGAGCAAACCTTTTGAAAAAATTTGCTGTCCAGTGAACACCCCAGCTATCTTCACTCAATTCCCACAAAAACCTGGGGTCCAGCACTTCTTTCCTAATCTCAACATGGTCCAGCACACAAGTTTCTTCTATTCTGACTTCACCTTGACCAAGGTCCTTTTCTCTGGTCATTTCAGACCTCTCAATCTCTTCCGCCTCCAGGCACCTGTTGCCTCCATTACCCTTAAGTATCCCTACCTCCACTCTCGTTATTCTTCTGTTCTTCGCGTGCACATTGAATGCCTTAAGGTTCTCCTTAATCCTACATATCAAGGCCTTCTCGTGCCCCCTTTAAGCTCTCCCAAATCCTTTCTTAAGTTCCTTTCTGGCTACTGTATAATTCTCATTAGCATCCTACATCTAATGCATGCTTCCTTCTTCCTCTTAACTAGATGCCCCACCTGTTCTGTCAACCATCTTTTCCCTATCTCGGTGATTTTATTTGTAATCCCGTGACCACGGGTCTGCACCCAAGATGGCGGCACCTATTAATCTGCAGCAGCCATGAGGGGCTGCAGACTCTGGGGAAGCAGAGGGCTGGAGTTGGGCACCAGAAGACAGGAAGATCACCCCCTCATTTGAGAGAGAAGCGGAGGAGATAACCCGTGGGGACAGTGACCACGGTGGCGGACCAGTGAGGGGGCTCTGCGGCTCCCTTCTCCACCTATCATCACCTCCCTTTATGACCACCCCTCCTCCCACTCTTTTGTTCAGACGCCTGTCAACAATTTTCCATACCTTGACAAAGGGCTCGACCAAAATGTCGGTTATGTATTTTTACCTTTGCTGGAGTTTCTCCAGCTTCAGCATTTTACAAAGACAAACCCATGTCAGCAGTAGCATCGGTCAAATCCTCTTTTGGGCTCATAGACTTTTACTGCTAAAATATCTGAACGCGCAACTCCATCGTAGGAGAGGCAGCAGGACTCGTGATTCTGTTTGTCATCCATCTGTGATTTTGGCTCATTTGCTCTCTCTCTCCATTCATAGCACAGATCTATTGGGCATCAATGCTGCTCAACATATTGGTAAACTGCTACCAAATCTGCCCAAAATTGTTCATTCCTTTTTCAATATTTTTATTGGATTTTACAGAAATAGTTCATAAGTAGACACCATTAATCAAAGGTAATATATAAAGGAATAGACAGAATAAAAGTTATATAAGAAAATAAAACTATTCCTATATAGAAACTCAATATCATAAGTCAAGAAAAAAGTAAACACTTAAACAATTACAACATATGGCTAATTGAAAAAGTTTTTTTTAAAGTAACTATTATACTAAACTACAAATTCTAACTCCTTCCCTTCTGAAGTGATTTGGTAAGTACAAGATCCAAGTAATCTTATAAATTACAAAAATAATTGATAAAAGGACCGCATAAACTTAGAAATTTTAAATCCTTAGTCTAAAATCTGTTTCTATTTGTCACAATAAAAAAATCTTTAAAAACTCCCCCCCCCCCAAAAAAAACTGCTCTTATCAACCAAACACAAAGACCCTTTGACCTGATCTCGCCCCATCAGATAGTTCAGTGTCCTTTGGAAAAACACCACTCAGCAGATCAAACTTGATATGAGCAAATGATAAAGATACATCACCGACGGTTCCGGGTTGAGCTTGAGCTCCAAACGTCGGTCTTCATCTTTGCTAATAAAGTACAGACCTGCTGTGTTTCTCACCATCGTTGAGTTTTTACTTTCATTATTCATCATCTTTTCCTCAATCTTAAAAAATCACCTTTTAAAACTCTCTCTGTCCCACTTGTGAGAAAGGTGCGAGGTGAGCTGGTTTTCTTCCTCCACAGATGCTGCCTGACCTACCGTGGAGTTTTTCGCCTCGTTGACTGGACCCACTGTGTCGCCCTCCGGACCGCCGCAGCCCGGGGGCAGTTTCATCGGCTTCCACCGTTTCCGAGTCAAGCTCCGAACGGGCCCTTTTCGCAATCAAAGCGGGGCCGTTCTTGCTCTCAGCCAAGAGACGGTGAGTTTTAGCGAACAAAATTCAGCCAAACTGGCCAGCGCTGCTGGAGTGATCATCGCAATTACTCGGAAACTCGCTCTCCGTGTTGCACAGGATGATAACCCCCTCCCCGGGCAGCCAGCTTGCGCCAAGTCTCCACCCCTTCACTCAGAGAGCAGAGGGCAACTTTTCTGCCGGTCCATTATTTTTGGCCACTGATTGTTGACCTCAGTGGTCACTCCGTCCAAACTGCAGCGCCACTCACTTCCAATCCACTCCGGTCTTACATTGTTGCCATTGCAACCTCGTCTCCAAAAGTGTCCGCCTAAACTTTGAAGTCTTGCTGCGATTCTGGGGCGCGCCGGATAATCTTCCCTGAACTCTCAGATGGCGCCTGGTGTTTGCCGAAAAGGACGGGTTGTGCCGTCCACTCTTGTATGAGCCGCAGCGCTCGGACTCCCTGTCTACCAGCAGCCGCCCCGGAGTGACTGCACTCCCTCCGCCTTCCCAGACGCAGCTCACGGGCGAGGGGGTTTGCCACCTTCCGCTGCTCGGTGAGACACATCAAAGCAGCACTTGCCTCCTTTATCTTTAACTACCCTCCGAGCAGAATCCCTGTCCCTTGGAAACCTCTCCTGCTGCCCCGTCTCTGGGACCAGGGACTAAACACCGGTTCTCCAAGTCCGAGAAGAATAGGACTTCCCATTTTTCTTGGTAACTATTTTTAATTACACTTCATTTGGAATCCTCCATTTTACTTTCCAAAATATTTCTTTTCGGCCAGATACAAACCTTTAGGCGCCGCCCCTCGGGAACGGACGGTTTTACCTCCAGGAAGACTTGGCTGGCAGGGATCCCTACCCCACTTCCTCCCTTGGCTTTCCCAGGTTGGGGCAGTCTAGCTATTGAGTTGATGGAGAGGGGGTGGGGGTTGGGTTCTCCTAACTTTCCCGTAGGGTCAAAACAGACGTCTCTGAAAGCAACATGTTTCATTGGGCGTTTTTAAACTGCAGCACCTGGGTAGCCCTCCTGGCACCCAGGTGCGCTTAGTGGGGCAAAGGTGCTGCCAGGACCTTTAAAGCTGAGGGGGGAATAGCCCCAGTAAATCGCCAACCCGGAGATTTAAGCAGGATTCCGATCCCACTATGATGCGGTAAGTGATGTGTCACACTGACTTCTCTCCCCCATCCCCCCCACCAGCTGTCAGTCGCCCCCCCACCACCTGTCAGTCGCCCCCCCCACCACCTGTCAGTCACCCCCCCACCACCTGTCAGTCGCCCCCCACCACCTGTCAGTCGCCCCCCACCACCTGTCAGTCGCCCCCCACCACCTGTCAGTCGCCCCCCATCACCTGTCAGTTGCCCCCCCACCACCTGTCAGTCGCCCACCCCCCTCACCAGCTGTTGGTCTCTCTTCCCCACCAGCTGTTGGTCTCTCCCCCACCCACCAGCTGTCATTCTCCCTCTCACCTTCAATCGCGCTGCCCCCCCCCACCCCACAGCAGCTGACCCCTCTGCCCCCTCGGCAGCGACTGCTCTGCCCTTCCCTGTGGCAGCAACCCCTCTCCCGCTGATCGTGGCACACCCCCTGGCCCCGCTGCAGCAACCTCTCTCTCCCCCTCCCAATCATGGCAGGCACTTTACCAGGGGGTTCCCTGTGACACCAGTAAGCGCTGATGTCACTGGAACAACCGGGTCGGCCATTTTCGGTTTCAAGCCACAGGAGGACGCGACCTAGGTGAGTATTACTGAGTTCCCTGACGACCTCTGAGGTAGGGCAGGGAACCGGTTGGATTGGGACAACCCTGAGTGGATCAGACCCTTTCAACCTGCAGCGTGAGTGGGGCACTAACCAGGCAAACCCGATACTTTTTGGCTCCCTGCTTGTAAGCATTAAAATAAAATGAGACAATGGATGGGAATTCGGTGCCCATGATGGATTTTACTGGGTTGGCCACCTTCTGCTTTTCTAGGCACTTGAATTTACAAACCAGGCCATAAGATCAATTAAGAATAAGCTTGTTAATGTCACGAAGAGAAAAGAATTCATTAACGGTAGACAGTTCTGAGCCTGACCGAAAGAAGCAGAATATGAATGTTTCACTTAACCTTGGTGGAACACTGGTTCGACCTCACTTATTGCCACGTGTTCAGAGATACAGTGAGAACGATGGTATTGCAAGCAGTCCGTCTCGTCAGCACATACACAGCACAGCAGTTAACACAGTACAGTGTGCAGGGTTACAATGACATGCCAAATCTCTTCAGACTCCTCAGAGAGTAGAGGATTTGGTATGTCTTCTTCACTGTTGATCAATGTGCTGACTTCAGGAGAGGTCCTCCACTATATGGAATACCAGGAACTCGAAGCTGCGAACTCTCTCCAAAGCTGGCCCGTCAATGAAGAATGGTCACTCGGTGAATCCTTCCTAAAATCCACAATAAGTTCCTCACTCTGACACCACCCAACCAGATTCTCGATCTGCATCCTGAATTCTCGCCCGCGAATTTTTAAATTGGATTGGATGTAAAAGTATTGTCAAGGATCCAGAAAAGATTTACAAGAATGGTTCCTTGGATGAAGACGACAGTTACAAGGTCAGATTAGTGGGGCTGCTTAATATGTCAGACGTGTGGAGGGAGATCTGTTACAAATATTTAAACTCAATAGTGTGGAGAGTGCCAGGATGTTCGTTCTGATGGAGAGATCAAGGAGGAAAGGTCACAGGAATTAATGAGTAATGAGAATTTATTGTCATACACTGAGATACTCTCTTGCTGCAGCCACACAGATACATATGATACACCAACTACAATAGTCAAGATTACCACAATATGACAAGACAGAAAAATAGAAAGTAAATCTAAAAGGATAGATAAGTATTCCCAGTTGCAGGTAGTTCAAGAAAAAGTGACATTCCAATAATTAGAACAGATGTTTTGGTGGTAGTATTGCGAGGATCAAGGGCTTGATAGCTGTTGGATAAAAACTTCTTAAACCTAGAGTTTGGCGGAGGGGGGGGGGGGGTGGGAGTAGCGAGAAAAGGTTGTGACCACAGTGGCAGAGATCCTTTTGTTGTTGGCTCCCTTCTTGAGACAATGGATGGGAATTCGGTGCCCATGATGGATTTTACTGGGTTGGCCACCTTCTGCTTTCCTAGGCACTTGAATTTACAAACCAGGCCATAAGATCAATTAAGAATAATGTGAGGAAAAGCTCTGTTTCTGCAGTGTTTATTAGATTCTAGGTAGAGGCAGATTCCACTTAGGCCTTCAAGAGGGAATTGAATAAAGATGTGGTGCAGAAAAAGTTTTGGGATTATGAAAATGGAGTGTGTGTGTGTGTGTGTGTGTGTGTGTGTGTGTGTGTGTGTGTGTGTGTGTGTGTGTGTGTGTGTGTGTGTGTGTGTGTGTGTGTGTGTGTGTGTGTGTGTTCGTTTGGGTGGGGGGTGATTTGGATAAGGGAATTAAGAGTTTGCTCAACCTAGAGAACTAGTGTCAGTATGGTGGACAAGATGGTCTGTTTCTGTGCTCTGTAACCATTCTATGATTTTGTGAGCAAGCAAAAACAAACTGCTGAAGAGAGCCAGAAGGTCTGGACTGAAAGATTAGAGGGAGATAGCCAAGTGTAAGGAGGAGCTGTTGGGTAGGCAATAGCTGGCAAGGTGCTTTGGCAGAACACGCTCTGCTGGAGGAACTCTGGGTCGAGTAGCAAAGTGGGATAAAAAGATTTTGAGCCCAAACCCCTTATCAGACTCGATTAAGGGTTTTGCCTTTCAGTGATTCTGTGCCTTCTTGTGTATCAGCTCCTTCTCTAAAATAACCCCCACTAAAGCCAGACAAACCTGAATGCCAAGAAACACGAGAACTGGGGTGATGATAGCAAGTACCAGAGGAGATCTGATTAAGGTGAGTGAAAGAAAGTTTAGGGGAGACGTCATAGGTAAGTTTTTTTAATACAGAGAGTGGTGGGTACCTGGAATGCATTACCGGGGTGGTTATGGAGGCTGGTACAATAGGGACACTAAGAAGAGTCTTAGATGGGCACATAGATGTAAGGAAAATAGAGGGTTATGGGTGTGGGGTAAGGAAGGGTTAGATTGTTTTGGGATAGCTTTATATTGTGGGCTGAAGGACCTGTGCTGTAATGTATCATGTTCTATGCAAATACAAGAATCAATGAGTAAACAATGAGAGATTGATGGAACTCAGCAGGTCAGGCAGGGTCCCCAGAGAGATATGGTCAGTCAGCGTTGACTGACTATTTCCCTCCAAAGATGCTGCCAGGTTGGCTGAGATTCTGCAGCCTCTTATTATTAGCTCAAATCTGAATATGGATCTAGGACTAACTGGGCAAGCCACATTGGATGGAACATGTGTGCTACTCAGTACAGCAAATGCCATCAGTTCCCTCGACCCAGTATATTTCAGAGAGCTGGCACAGCGATTTGAAAATGGGGAGATCTTCAAGATGATCTTTGGACCATTTGAACTGCTCTTTATCTGTAATTCTGCACGCTGTACTGTGTTTTTATTGCCATAATATGTATAAATTGACCAGCTGGACTGCTCGCAAAACAAACTTTCTCACTGCATCTCAGTACATGTGACAATAAACTTGAACGATCCCGCTACTTGGTGGAAAATAGCCTAATTACTTTGGCCATCAGGCCTTACACTGAGAACACACAGAAGGAGGCTGCTCCTCTTAATGGATCCTTTGTAACATCCAGGGGATCAATCCCATCATTTCATTCCCATTCTCCTTGCTCCTCTATACCCCTCAACCTATTCTCACTCTTACACATATGCTTCTTTTTTTCCATTAACCTACTCCAAGAGGTATTTTATGGTAGCCAATTAACCAACCAGCCCATCTTTGGGATGTGGGAGGAGATCAGAGCACCTGGAGTCACCTCTGCACCGATAGCACCCGAGGTCAGGATTGAACGTGGGACTCTGGAGTTCTGAGACAGCAGGTCCAGCTGTGGGGATTATTTTTAGAAGATTAAGGGAAATCTGAGATAAAGGATTCCTACGTCCTAGATTCTCCATTCCCATGTCTGTCTATGGTCTCATGCACTGCCAGACTGGGACCATCCATAAATTGGAGGAACAACACCTCATATTCTGCCCGGGCACCCTCCAACCAGATGGCATTAATGTCAACTTCTCCAGTTTCCATTCGCACCCACCCCCCCCCCCACCCCACCTCCGTCTCTCTCCTTCTGCTAATGCTATTTCTGCATTCCTCTCGGTCTGTAACTCTCCCTTTCCCTCTGTCTCCTTTCCTCAAGATTTGCATTCTTAGAGCCACCCCTTCCTCCAATCAATTTTCACTTTTCCTCTCCTGTCCTATCCATGTCCAATTATCACCTTTTGTTTCCTGCCCTTCCTTCCCTTCTCCCCCAGCCTTTTTTATTCAGGCACCTGCTGGCTTTTCCCTCGTACCTTGATGAAGGGCTCAGGTCCGAAACATTGGTTATATATCTGTACATCCTACTGACGCTATGAGACCTGCTGAGATCCCCCAGCATTTTTGTGTTTTCCCCAAATAAAAATATTGTCTCTCCTCTGCCAAATATTTAAAACTGAAGCATGAATACAAAACTATATGAAGGTGGAAAAATCTATCAAATTCTGTGGATGGGATTAACTGAGGGTTATTGTTGCCTTCAAAACAGACAAACAAAGCACTCTGCTAATATACCAGTGAACTCCCATACCATTTGCTTGAGACAAGACTGGAGAAGCCCAAGCTACTGAGAGAATTCCAGAGTTGCATTCACTTTTACGATTACTGCATATTAACTTTCAACACTGGCATCTGTTTCAAAGGATATTCATCTTTAATCCCGCAGGTGATTTTGTTCCAGAAAAGTTGGCCTATTGCCATGAAATGAAATCCCAGCTCATTACGTTTCTGTTGTTACTTTCATCCGGAGCCATTCTCCTTGTTTTATTGCTCGCCTTGGAAGGGTGGGTGCCACCCCCCCACCTTTTCTTCAGTTGTAAATCAGGGAGAAAGGTGGTTACCTGAGACCCGGTTACACAATGCTCCATTTATGTGCAATACTCAAATGTGCTGGAGAAACTCAGCAGGTCAAACAGTGCACTTTATTGAGCAAAGATAAAGATACATAACCAATGTTTCGGGCTTGAACCCTTCATCAAGGTATGAACAAAATATAAGCAGGCGTCCAAGCAAAATAGTGGGGGAGGAGCAGGGTGGGGGAGCACAGGCCAGAGGTAATTGATGGATAAGGGAGGAAGGACACACCAGCAAATAAGGGGGAGATGACTGTGAATGAAGAGGGAAGGGGGTGGAGAGCTGGAGGAAAGAAGACAGAGGGATGGAGGAGAGAGAGGAAGATGGGTATTCGGCTAGCAAGGAAGGATAACCTATGTTTCAGGCTTGGCGTTGTATAAACAAAGGCATTATCAGAGCAAAAACAGGCAGATGCCTGAATAAAGGGGCGGGGGGGCGGGGGGCAGCAGTGGAAGCACAGGTGAGAGATCATGGGTGGAGACTGGTGGGAGACAAGAAGAGAACAAATGTGAGAGGTGAGAGGGTAGCTCTCTGATGGAAGGGAAGGGGGTGGAGAGCTGGAGGAAAGGAGATAAAGATGCTGTGCTTCTCCCACACATTTGTGTATTGCACTCGACCTCAGCATCTGCAGACTTTCTTATTTAACTCCATTTACGAGCATGAGCAACTCGATTCCTGGTGATGTCTTTCACAAAAGAAAACTGTGCACTCACACCATCCTCCCACAAAACCCACATCGTTCCTTCTGGATCCATGAGTAACACAAATGCAGAAGGAGGCCTTCCAATGCTTGTCAGCCGGTCATCATTTCCATTGGTCTGTGGAGTCCTGTGCTGGCAACCCCCTCTGGAAGGACCTCTTCTAGTAATGAACCTAGCAGTCACACGGGCTCCCTCTGCAGCTTTACACTGATCCAACTTGCCTGCTGCCTGACCTCTTCCTCTTCTAACCATCTCTTTTGCCCAACCCTTCAGCAGCTACCTGCAATCTGAATCCGTGCTGACAGTAAAACCCCACCAACCCAGGTTATGCGTGGAAGCCTCTGGAGTGCAGCTTAAGCATGTCTTTCTGACCCAAGGTGCCACAGACTCAGGCCAAATCCTGTCTGTTTTGCTTATTTTTCATATTACAGTAGAACCCTGGGTATCCGGCACCAATGGGGATTGGTAGATGCTGGGTTAGTGAATTTCCCAGTTGCTTGAGATTGCATATTGCGTGGATTGGTGAACTGACCATTAGGGGGTGCCGATTTTTTGTATTTTTTATCTACCAGTATTTTCCGCTTTTTTTAAGCCCATTGCTTCAATTGATCTTAGCCAAAAGGCCAAGAAGAGATTTTTTTTGCCTATTGCTTGAGGCTGCCAGTTGCTTGAAATATCAGATTATGGGGATTGTCTTATGACTGAACTGAACATTGCAAGAATTGTTTTAACACAGATGGTATTGAATCACATTGATGTACCAATATGTTATTGTCCATCGTTAGAAGTGACAAAACATTGTGTTTACTCAGAAGCAACATGTGATATTTAACTTTGCATATCCCCAAATTAATAATTAACACATTTTTGGCATAAATCCCAGTTGCTAAACAACTGTTATCATGCAACTGAAGTTGGAATAAATGATTCACTTATTTTTTTTAAAGATGTAAGTCTGTTCATTTTCAGTTTTCTCATGTAGCTCATGTGACAGTTGTCATTCCTGTCTGATACATTATTGCAACCATTTGTCCTGTGCATGTGTGTTTTTCTCTATTTAAATTTAAAATATACAGCCATTTTGGCCCACGAGTCTGTGCCGCCCAATTTTACCCAATTGACCTACACCCCGGGTACATTTTAAACAGTGGGAGGAAACCGGAGCCCCGAGGAAAACCCACGCAGACGTGGAGAAAACATAAAAACTCCTGACAGACTGTGCGGGATTGGAACCCCAATCGCTGGCGCTGTAGAGGCATTGCTCTAACCGTGCCATTCTATGACTGGTGTCTTACTGTGGGAACTCTTTAAGACCGTAATAATTGACACTAATAGAAGGTTTGTCCATTTAACAGCCATTCTCAAATTTTTTTCAGCTATCTCCCCCACCCAGGACACTGGTCAAAGTGTCTGGGTCCCCTTCCCTGTGAAGCAGTCAAATTTTGGTTTTTTCCATACTTCTCTCCTATCGACTACTTAAAAACATTTTTAAAAATAATGTTTTATGAGGTGAAAAGAAAACAAGGCTTTTACTTAAATGTGCTGTGATCCCCAGGACCCCCATAGAGAGTGGCTGGTTTACCCTGCACATATAATTGTAAAAGTCTTCTTGAAAATCCTGAGACATCAGAATTAGAATTTATTGTTATGAACATGTCACGAAATTCATTGTTTTGTTGCAGTATCACAGTGCAATCATTTATAAAAACCACCTTATAAAATAAATTAAAATAGTGCAAGAGAAAGAAAAGTGATGTCTATGATTCACTGTTCATTCAGGAATCTGATGGCAGAGGGAAAGACATAGGAATATTTGGGTTGCAGTTATAATTGGGGTTATAATTCCAGTGAATTGTACCTTTATAGTTGTAGTTACAAGCAGCAAGAGGACCATGCAAAATTGATCACTTGTATCAGCAGGTTGGAGCTAGGATTAGTGGACTGCGCCACTCCTTTGCCACAAGTCTCTTGTTCACCTGTTAAAACATCCAATTGCACCAGATGTGCTGTATCTTCAGAGGTGCAGGAAGGAGAGGGAGAGGTTGTAGCAACCCAAAAGTTTCACAGTTCTAAAGTGGAGCCAGGAGAAGGGCTCTGGGCATTGTTGCCGGCTGCCCCATATACCACCCCAACCCATCTCTATTTGGGTAAAATTTATTTAAATTTATGACAACAGCATTGAGCTGGCAACTGAATGTGGCACTTTCTGCCATTGACGATAAAGGAGTGATGGAGAAGGATGGGAAATTCTGCAATGATAATTGGAGCCTATCAGTAAGGGACAGAATACAAATGAGGGCTGGCATGAGTTGCTGTGTGACCATCGTTGGTCTGGTATAAGTGAGGCTCCCATTAGATCTGAGTAGGGATAAGTGATATGAAGCCTAAGCTGTAGGCTCTTCATCTGAATGCATGCAGCATTCATTGCAAGGTGGATGTTTAATAGCACAAATAGATGAAAATTACATTATCTAGTAGCTATTGCCGAGACAGTTATAGGCATCAGGTTGGGAATTAAATATTCAAGAATGTCTGGAGTGGCAGGGTTAGCATAATGGTTAGTGCAAAGCTATTGCAGCACCAGCGACTTGGATTCGAATTTGCAGCTACTTATATGATGTTTATATGTTCTCCCCACGTCCACATGGGTTTCTTCCAGGTGCTCCAGTTTCTTCCCATGTTCCAAAGATGTACAGGGTTAATGGGTTCATTCAGTGGTTCTCAACCTTTTTCTTTCCACTCACATACCACTTTAAGTAATCCCTCTGCCATCGGTGCTCTGAGATTAGTAAGGGATTGCTTAAGGTGGGATGTCATTGGGAAAGGAAAGTTGAGAATTACTGCTCTAGACCCAATTGTTATTGAAATTGTCATTGAGAAAAATTGTCATTGGCCCATTTCCTTTGGAGTTATGAAACCGTGCACACAATGAGTCAATTGGGTACGATTAAAACAAACTTTTTCTTTCCACCCACACACCACCTTAAGCAATCCCTTACTAATCACAGAGCACCTTTGGCATAGGGATTACTTAAAGTGGTATGTGAGTGGAAAGAAACAGGTTGAGAACCACTGGGTTAATTGGTCACAAGGGTGTATTTGGGGAGTGTGGGCTTGTGGGCTAGAAGGGCCTGTATCTCTAAATTTAAAAACAAACCAATGTGTCACTGCCCCTCTTTCATAGAGCAATGAGTTACAGCGACAACTCTTATCAATGTTTTTGTTCTCTGCATGCTGAAGTATGATTTCCTTTTCTGCATTCGATGATTGCAAGTAACACCTTGTCCAAAAGAAGCAGAAAAGCCAAAAGTTACCAAAGATTTTAACATTGAAACCATGAACAGATCCACAAGCCAGCCAAATCTGCAGTGCAATATGCAGAAAATATACAGTAACCTTTCTACATATTCAAGTTACTCCACTATTTTAACTGTATGAATGGAAGAATAATTAACTTTAAATATTTTATAACTTCTATTGCCAGTTATTGCAATCGCAGTAACTCACATTTTTCTAACTGATCACGTTGTTACTTGCTCTGGGTGTGTGCATTTTAACTAATCCAACCTGCTTCTAATTACATGGCAAAACATGTACAAGAACATGCACCCAGGGCCAGCACAAATGGCTTTGTCACTATTATCGGTCTAATTTGGTGTGAGCTCTCTGTCACAAATTATACCGAGTAATGTGCTTAAATTCTCAAAACAAAAATATTTCAAACAGTCAATGTTTAAGTACACTCCTGAGAGGGTTGTAAATTGACTTGTAGATCACAGGTTGAAATTTTATGTGTTTACATGAATCCCTTTTTTATTCTCCCCACATTTACATCAACTTCTCCCAGATTCTATCACTCACACTCTCTCTCACACTCTCTCTCTCTCTCTCTCTCTCTCTCTCAAGGCTATTTACAGAAGACAATTATCTAACCATTTTTGGATGTAGGAGAAAACTAGAGCACCTGAGGGAAATCTACATGATCACAGGGAGAACATGCAAACTCCACACAACTAGCACCAGAGTGGGGAATGAACCTGGCTCTCTGGTGCCATGTGGCAGTGACTCTACCAGCTGTACTATTCACACAATCCGAAGGTGCAAAGAGAGAATTTCCACTAAAGTTGCAGGGGAATAAAATTCTGGGACAAATTCATACACCAATTATTTCTCACTAAGTATCACCTTTCCATTTCATGACAGATGTATCTGCCGTGTAAAGTCACTTTCCTCTGATCTGTTTTCCATGTAAATTATTAACTGAGTAGCAATATTAATACTGAAAAGAACCACTGTAAACCTTCAGAGTGAGAGTGTAACGCCCAGTGTTGGATAAGAAACCTTTCCAGCTACAGACACAAGAGACACACAGGAAACTGCAGAGGACAGAATCAAAACCAGTCTTTATAAAGGGTTTCTGCTCAAAACATTGACCATTCTTTAACACAATCTGAGCTCCTCCACCAGATTGTGTTAAACGACTACTAGCATTTCCACTTTATACACTCATCTTTAAAGCTTTCAATAAGTCTGATTTGCAACCTCTTTGAAATTTTTCCCCATCCCCTCCCCCAGCACCTTCCAAATCTAGCAACTGTATTGAATGAGCCAGAAAAAAAATTCAAAAGCTATATTATTGAACTTCCCAAGTCATTGAGCACCTAAATCTGAAAGCCTCTTATCCTTATCTAACTCTAAAATAGCATGGCCTTTGTGGCCACTCTAGTGAAGGGCGGACAAGCGGGCACTGCCAATTGTAATTGCATCGGACAAAATACTGGAAGTTAAAAGAGATTCCACACAGCTCCTACCTTACTTGCAGAGTGGGTAAAGTTTTGAACAATCTTTTGCTGCCTAGTTTTTGGTGAATTTGTTAAGTGTCAAAGTTGCTGATTGTTGAATCACCTATAGATTGACTGGCACCCAGTCTCACTACTGGAAAATAACCAGTCCTGCTTTGCTGTAATTTCCAGGGCTTTTCATTGTTCTCATTCCCTTGAGGCTTATGGAGAGGGAGCGGGAGCAGCCAGCCCCAAAAGGTTTCTACGTCATCAAAAGGGTGGGCCCTGGAATTAAAGTTTCACCAACAGCACTGGAAAGGCAGTGACCTACCTGGGGTGAAACTTTAGGGTGTTGGTTAAGTCACCTTCACAATGGAAACGCCAAGTATCAGTTCATTTGTGTTTTCTAAGAAAACAAGATGACTAGGGGTGAAAGAAATGTAATAAAGAAAGCACATATTTAGCTGGGAAAGAATAAGACATATTTAACACTGGTTTTCCAATACTACTTCAGGGCACTGATCTGATACGGCAAGAGGAAAGATATAATCTGAAGAAAGTATTCCCGATACCTTTAGAAACTAAAGGCAGTGAAACAGCCAAAATGCTCACCTCATAGTACACTGGAAAAACAATTCAGTGTTGCCTCTCTGGCATTGCCATGCCCATAAAGATCAAACCCTGAGTTTAGGGTTAGGGTTCCACTGAATTTTCCATCTTGGGCTAATCCACACCCAGATCCAGTTCCACTGTTTCCATCTGTCCTTTATTTGTTCCCATTCTCCCTGTTCCAGTCTTGGTTTTCCACTCCTCATCCCCAGTCACCATCCCCACTCCCCAACCTGTCTTCCCACTCCCCAATCTGTCTTCACACTCCACCTCTTCCAGTATGCCCCCCACCTCTTGGGCTTATCCTAGCCCTTCCCCTCCTCTTTTTTTAAAAATTCCTGCCATCTCCCCTTCCCATCTCCGTCTCAAAACCCCAAAATGCTGATGGGCCATTTCTCGCTGTGAATCCTGCCTGATCTGTTGAGTCACTGCAAGCTTCTCATTGTTTGCTCAAGACTCAGCTTCTACAGCTTCTTGTTGTCCCTGAGTTTATGGTAACATGTCTGTTTAATTCTCCCACTTTGATCACATTGCTTTGACCTATTGCACTTTCCCAGTGAAGCTTAATGTCTCAGACCCTCATCTTCTGTCTTGTTATTTGCATCCCTTGTCTCAGTGAAAACTGTAGTTGCAGGAAATAATCAGCAGGTAGGACTGCATCTGAGGGGAGAGAAACAGAATTAAGGTTCCAGGATGAAGAATGTATATGAGTACTGGGGACATAGTGGGAATGAAGCTGAGGCCTCCACTGAGGATTGATCATTCAGGATCAGGCAGGGAAAAATCAGAAAGGATGATAATGGCAAGGAGTGGGATAGGGGATGGATGAGGAAAGTGCAGGGGGAGAAAGATCCAGGGGGATATAGAAAGACAACAGCTGATGGTTTATGATATTTGACATGTGAAAGGAACAAAGTTGTCTGCTGCAGCACTGATTGGGGTGAATGAAGGACCCGCTGCTGTGTCATTGATGCACTCCTAATGACAACAAGACAGGAAGCAAGGAATTATGTTTTGTCTCAGTACTGCAGCGTTTATTTGATTGTGCCTGCTGTCAAACAATCATTGTGAACAAGCATTTTAAACATTGACAGGCTTGGGGCCTTTCATGTCAGGGGTGGGCCTCACCTGCTCAGCATTCCCAACACCTTCTGCTTTATTTCTTTAAAACCAATGCCTACACTAGAATAAATGAACATACTGGTTGGACTCAGCATGTCAGGCAGCATCTATGGAGAGAAATGGTTGGTCAACATTTCGGGTCAGGTCCCCTTATCGAGATGTTGAGTTCCCCCAGTGCCTCTTTATTTGCTTAATTGATGGACTATTTGTTTCCACAGATGCTGCCTACTTACTGTGTCCCTCCAACCTCTCTGTTCACTCAAGACTAGCGCCTGCAGTTTTCAGAACATAGAACACTACAGCACAGTACAGGCCTCTTGGCTCTTGACGTTGTATCAGCCCATAGATTTCTTTTAAAAAAAAGTACTAAACCCTCTCTACCCCTTAACCCTCTATTTTTCTTCCATCCTTGTGCCTGTTTAAAAGTTTTTTAAATGCCCCTAATGTTTCAGCCTCCACCACTATCCCGAGCGAGGCATTCCAACTCTGCGTTTAAAAAAAAAACTTACCCCTGATGTCTCCCCTAAACTTTCCTCCCTTCACTTTGTACAGGTCCTGCCCTGAGAAAAAGGCGCTGGCTGTCCATCCTATCTATGCCTCTCATAAACTTGTAGACCTTTATTAAATCTCCTCTCATCCTTCTACACTCCAGAGAAAAGTCCCAGCTCTGCTAACCTTGCCTCATAAGACTTAATTTCCGATCCTAGTACCATCCTGGTAAATCTCCTCTGCACCCTCTCCATAGCTTCCACATCCTTCCTGTAATGACATGATCAGAACTGAACACAATATTCTAAGTGTGGTCTCACCCGAGATTTGGAGAGTTGCAACATGTCCTCTTGACTCTTGAACTCAATCCCCTTACTAATGAAGCCCAGCATTCCATAGGACTTCTTAACTATCCTATCAACCTCATGAATCCTGCTATCATTGTGGACACAAAAGTTTTCTCACTTATTTTCGATGTTCAGAGCAATGGACGTAGATTAATTGATGTTTATTGTATTTAATAACTATTTCAGTCTAATTAATAAAAACTAATTAAGGATTTTTGAAGTAAATGGAGCATTCATTTTTCTCAGATTTTTCATGGGTGTAGCTGAATGAATTCTTGCTTCCAAGCACGGGTTAACTCTAGCAAATCTCTGGGCACCATGGTAACACATTGTACTGCCTGCCTGACCTGCCGAGTGTTCTTAAACAAGAATATGTGCAAATGTTGGTGTCGAGTGCAATGCACAAAAGTGCTGGAGAAATTCAGCAGGTCATGCAGCGTTCATGGAAAGTGCAGGGTAACCAACATTTTGGGCCTGCACCCTCCGTCAGGAATAAGCAAAAACTGCTGAGTGTTCACTGTTCAGCATCTGCGGTTTTCTGACTTTCTATGACATTTAGCAAAGCTCGGTTGCTAAGGTCCTGTGGTGATTTTGTCGGACACTGGTACTCTGTCAGCCCAGTACCAAAAAACCCTCCTTGAAAAAGACCCTGCCTCAACAACATCTTCATTTGTCATTCTGTTGTTTTGAACAGGCAACACCTCTCATCTCTTCAGGATGGGAACCTCCTGTGTTCCCTTGCTTTTTATATAAGCAGACTTATGCTCTTACCCTGCCTCAGTACACACATGCTTCTGGCAACCTTCGCTCTCACCAGGGGCAACCATGACTGTCACATGAACCTGGCACTTGACCAATCTCAGCTCTTTGTTGGGAACTGTGTAATGGAGTTGTGTTCACTGCCTCATGTCTAAAACAATTAGAGAAAGATGTCGTCCCTGGAAATTCATTCAGGCAGCACAAGAGATTTGCTTGACATGCAACTGAATGGAACAAGAGTTGTGATTGGCTACTTGCTGCACTGATGACACCCCTGAGGAAATTTGTCACCTGTTGCCTGTGCTCAGGGAGGGTGAGAGAGGTGAGTGGCTGGGTTGGGGAATGGGGTTGGTGCCAATTCGCAGATTGGGGGGGGGGGGGGGGGTTGGGGATTAGTTGTGGTCAGGGGTGGGAGGAACAGGGGCCCACCCATGACTGCAGTGATCAGGATGGATATGAATACAGTTTCAAGTTGAGGGGCCAGACAACAGAAGTGCATCAAAAATTCTTCTCATTATTTCAACATGATGGCGTATGAGCACAAATATCATCTGCCACAACCGAATATTTATTTTTTCATATTTTCCCAGTCAGTTTGTTTACATTTCTCCTTTTTGTAAAGGTATCTTTTTCTTGAGTACAATTTACATTATCGATAATTAGAAATTCTGGTTTGAATTTGAACTTTCACTTTGAGACCAGCCATGATCATATTGAATGACTGGACAGACTTCAGGGGCTGAATGGCCTTCTCCTGCTCCTATTCTCATACATTCTGAGGCAGCTGAGGAACTGCAGAGATGGGAAAGGCCATGCATTGTGGATTTTGACAAGACCTGGGCAAGATTCAGCTGTGCCTTCACCTTTTGTGGAGGCAGGCCTGATCTGGAGGACTCCCATGAATGGGGATTCTACCTTCTCTGTTCTCTGATGCGAAAGCCTAAGGGGCTCTCAATTCCCAGATGCACACCTCCAAGTGGTGTCCTCATTTCCCTATCTCAAACCACCTGATCCTTGTCTGTCCACCTGATCCCTGCCCTGCCTGCTTCTTCCACTGACTGACTCATGGCAAAAGTGCATCCCCTCTACAAGGGTGAGGCGAATGGGTCTTCTTCTCCCTGTGTTTCACAAGCACTTCACAAATTACCCTTGAGCGTGTGTTACAATTATGGAATGTGTAGCTACCAGTTTAGCAATGGTTCCAGAATGGGGGCATTCCTTGGATAAGTTGAAACAGGTTCCCAAAGCAGAAAAACTTTGGATACATTCTTGCCTAATATTAGAAAATCAGTTCAAAGGTGAACCCATTTTTATTACTCAAGGGAGAGTCACGATCCAAATTAACAGAACTGTTACACACAATAATAAACTTCTCAATATCAGCTAGCGATCACCCAGTGAGGAAGTATACACACTTTAAACCAATGAGATCTACTATATGTTTAATTGCAACAACTTGTTCTATTTGAATAAAGGAGTAAAACACGAAAGTGTGTAAATGCCGTGATTGAAGTAAAAACACAATGCTGGAGAAGCTCAATAGATCAAACAGTGTACTTTATACAGCAAAGATAAAGATACATGACCAATGTTTCGGGCTTGAGCCCTTCATCAGGATATGGGCAAAATGTAGGCAGGCACCTGAATAAAATGGTAGGTGGGGGAAGGGGCAGGAGTTGGAGCACAGGCTGGAGTTAATAGGTGGGTAAGGGAGGGAGAACACAATAGCAAACAGTGGGAGGGGGTATGACTCTGTGAATAGAGAGGGAAGGGGATGGAGAGCTGGAGAAAAAGTCAGAGGGATGGGGAAGAGAAGGAGGATGGGGAGTATTCTAGCAGAAACCAGTTGGAGAGTACCCGGACGGAATATTTGATGTTGCTCCTCCAATTTACAGGTGGCCTTGGTTTGGTAGTGCATGAGGCCATGGACAGACATGTCAGCGCAGGGGTGGGAGCACAGAATTGAAATGATTGGCCACTGGGAGATCCCTGTCGTTGATGTTTGTTTTAAAAAAAAGCTGAATGTACTGATTGACTTGTAATGATCACTGGTTGCCCACACCAGCTTGAACTGGTAGGACAAGATTGGTCTCATCTCACTCTGCAAGGAGTATTATTGTTAGTTCCACTGTGACAAGCCAGAGGTTATTTTTCCTGGCATTTTGATTTGGCTTGTATTCCTAGGACTGAATGGATGTTGGCTAAGGGTTAGTGTTGGCCCAAGATATATGGTATTGTGGCTTGAAGTGGGTAAGTTTGTGTGGGCAAAGCCTGAATTTTAAGAGCAAAACATTACAGCACAGTACAGGCCTTTCAGTTGTGCTGACTAATAGAAACTTACTCAACACACTAAACCTTCTATAGCTTTCACCCATAACCCTCTATTTTTCTTGTATCCACGTGCCTGACTAAGTATTTTAAAATTCCTTTTGCACCAGCCTCCACCATCACCTCTGGCAATGCTTTCCAAGTGCCCACTACACTCGGTGTAAAAACGTTCCCCTGACATCTTCCCTCAGCTTTCCTCCCTTCACCTTGGTGGATAAATGCTATGACTCCGGACAGAATTTCTGCCATTTTTCTGTTTAAATGACCATGAGTCCTTAAATGCGCAGGTTTATCCAAATGATTCCTGAGTGAGTGAGCTTGTCAAATCAGGGAGACCAGCCACTAGTGTCGGACAAGGCCCAAAGTCTAAGAGGATGGAGGGGTTTGTGTGATGCCCTGATCCACCTTCACAACCCTGTGTGGTTTCCTGTGGTCTTGGATGGAGCAGTTTCCGTACCTCGCAGCGACGCATCATCACACACTACTGTCAATGTTGCATTCGTTGAGGTTGTTAAGCAATGCAGGTGACAAGCCAAATTTTCTCACTCCTGAGGAAGTAGAGGAGGTGGTGGACCAGTGTAAGTCACTGGAGATGTTTACCCCTAGGAGCTTAAAGGTGTCACTGTCCCCACCGCAGTGACATTTAAACACTATATTAGAGGAGATGACATGTTTTTTTCAACATCCTACAGCCTTGGGGTCTGTGCCCAAGATGGTGGTGCCTGTTCTGAGCAGTGTACTATGAGGAGTTGCAGACTCCAGGAGAGCAGTGGACCAGCACAGAGCACCAGAAATGGGTGAACATTTCTCCCTCCCCACTGTTGAGAAGTAGAAGCAGAGGAGACAACCCTACAGGACAGAGATCACGGCATCAGAACAGTAAGGGACTCAGTGGCAGAAGGGTCCACACAGGCTGCAGGCTGTTGGTGACTTGCGGTCAAAGGACCCATACAGATTGCAAATTGCTGGAGATTGGTTCGTAAGAAACAGGTATCGGAACTGGGATTCAAGAGGGTGCTGAGAGCAAGGGGCTTCTGAAGGGCCTCGGGCGCGGATAGCTTCCTGATCGTATTGGAGGTTTGGACCTGGAGCTCAGGTTGCCAATGGATTGGAGTCTATGAGGGCGCAAAGGCTGCAGGAGCACTGGAGGCGAATCTACGGGTACTAATGAAGGGTGTGGCGGACCGAGCAGCCGGACAGCTGGACAGGCAGAATCACCGCACCAAGCTGCCGGCACAGAACGGTGTGGGCTCCCCTTTTTTGCCCAGGTGAAGCCCATGTTTGCAGATCTGCATGGGTTGACGGAGTGCATTGCTTCCCTGCTGGCATGTTGCCAGAGAGACAATGACTGTGTAGTGCACTAATTTCACTCCCCTTTGTGAGGCGCTGACATCACTCCCCTTTATGAGGCGCTGACATCACTCCCTTTTGTGAGGTGTGCGATTGTTTAAAATAAAAACCAGTTGGTAGTCGACTCTTCTCTGGTAGCTGTTGTTTCTTGAGCTCTGCAGTTAGTTCCACTAAATTGGTGACTCCGACATGTCCTCAACGTCTTTTAAGCCCCAACAGTGAAACATCGTGAGAAAGCCTGCAGAATGGATGCCACTACTGCGCTGCACACGGTGGCTGTGAAACTGACCATATCCATGGTTCCAGCAGGCTGAGGCCCAGTCCCACATTAGGAACAGAACAAATGAAGCCACCAAATTCAGGCATGTAGTTGCCTCATTAGATGAAGATTCTGCTGCCAAGGTAGATGATTTTATCAACATCCCGCCCAAGGAGGATCAAATCATTGCTTTAAGGCAAAACTCCTCACGACTTTCGGCATGTTTGACCTGGAAAGAGGCACACGCTTACTCCACTCAATGATTTGGGGGACAGAAGGATGTCAGAACACCATATAACTGTTATAACCTGATATTACTGTGTTTTTTAAAAAAATAAGCTCTAAAGGGGGGGAGGGTTGTAGGGGGTGGGATAGATGGGAGGGGGGAGGAGGTGGGGTAGTCGGGGATAGTTCTAGATTATACTTCGTATATTTTTTGGTTTTGTAAAATTCATATAAAATTTTCAAAATAAAAAGAACTGTTGAATGAAATGCTTGCGTTAGCAGACGGCCATTTCAGCTGCTTAATGTTCAAGGCAGCCTTCTTGGAACGGCTCCCTCATGACATCTTCCTGTTGCTCTCTTCTGCTGACTTCTCCAAACCGAGGGAAATGGCAAAGGAGACAGACAGACTTCACAGGGTAGCACCACCTCCTGTGGCAAAGTTTCAACAGGTCTCCTTGGACAGTCAAGTCAATGCAGCTGCCAGTTCTATGGTACTCTACAAGCTACTGAGGAAGAAAAAGCCATTGGAGAACAGTGAGTGGTTCCCCTCCAGACTCTACAGCTCCAACAAGCTCTTTCATCTATTGCACTCTCCAAAGCTTTTGCAAAGGTTCTGAGGGCCCAACATGTCTAGCATTAGCAGAGCTCCAGTATTTTAATAAGATTTGTTTTAAAGTGTTTTTATGTGACCTACACTAACAAACCCTTCCCCAATTTAGCTCTAGCCGACATTACATTGGGCCCCAACCAGATGAACGTACTTTGTGATACTTCAACCGGCCACCACGACCAATCATCCCACTGTCTTGGCAGAGGAAACTTTTCTACCACATTCACAGCCTGTCCCATCCATCTGTCTGCACAACCGTCAAGCTTATGTCCTCAAAATATATCTGGCATGGCTTAAGGAAACAGGTCACTCACTGGGCATGAACATGCCTCTCCTGCCAGCACACTCGAGCACTGCTTCAACAATTTCCACCTACAACTCAAAAGCTTCAGCATATACACATAGACATTGTTGGCCTGCTGCCGTGTCCAGAGATCATCAGTATATACTAACAATGGTAGACTGTTTAACCTGCTGGCTGGAAACTACACCAATGACGGACATTACGGCTGAAACGTGTGCTCAGACTTTTCTCACAACCTGGGTTGCTCGATTCAGAGTACCAGTCCATTTAACCTCTGACAGGGGAGCTCAGTTTACTTCAACCTTGTGGTCAAACCTGGCGAGACTTTACAGTACGCAATTACACCATACTACAGTGTACCACCCACAGGCTAATGGAGTGATGTCAGCGCACCTCAAAAAGGGGAGTGATATCAGTGCGCCTCAAAAAGGGGAATGAAGTTAGTGCGCTGCAGAGTCAAGGTCTCTCTGGCAACATGCCAGCAGGGAAGAAATGCGCTCCATCAACCCAAGCAGGACTGCAAGTGTGGGCTTCTCCTGGGCAAAGAAGGGGAGCCCGCTCCATTCTGTGCCGGCTGCTCGGTGCAGCGATTCTGACTGTCCAGCTGTGCGGCCGCTCAGTCCGCCACATCACCACCGCCCCCAGAATTGTTGCACGGCTGCAATGTCACAACTTTGGGTATTTTAGGAGGGCGTCCCCGGTGTTTGGGAGGTGACACATGCACAGGTTTAGTAATGTTCACGTGTGCAGGCTTCATCCAAGGATGAACTGGAGACGTCTTCAGCAGAATTAATTTATGGCACTCCACTCCTAGTACCCGCAGACATCTCTCCTTCTCCAGCCAAAGATAGATCCTCGGTTACAGTGGAATTACAAGAACTAAGAAACAAGATGGGTTCCCTGGCTCCAGTTCCAGCAACTCATCATGGATCACCAACTACACATGTTCCTGCTGCTCTCGACTCTACTTCTTACATCTCTGTTCATCCCACGCTACACGCCTGCAGCAACCTTCCGAGGGGCCTTTATAAAGTGCTGCAGCACAATGGATCTATGGTGCTATTGGACATTGGTGGTCGACTCGAACTTTTTACACCAGACAGACTGATGGAAGCATAGGCTTGTGGGCCAAAAAGGCTTGTTACTGTAATGTATGACTAAATTTTAAATATTTTGACAACAGGTTGAGAATGGCCTTCTTAATGCTGGTGTACACTTTAGCCTAACAGAGAGAGAGGCTGTGAATACACCCAGCTGTTGGTCTGCACAGGCACAGAGGACACGTGCAGGGACTCCATCTGGGCCAGTCACTTTCCATAGGATCACTCTCCGGAGGTCATGGAGGTGTGTGCCACCGGCAACAATCAGTCAGATGTTCACACAAATTGGAGCTAGGTTACGTTCACAACATCAATAGCTTTA
The DNA here is from genome assembly GCF_036971445.1 of Narcine bancroftii. NCBI lineage: Eukaryota > Metazoa > Chordata > Chondrichthyes > Torpediniformes > Narcinidae > Narcine > Narcine bancroftii. The sequence continues at coordinate 222,968,685 of NC_091473.1, read as the reverse complement.
GCTGGTGCCATTGTAAGTGGGTTGGTGCAGCCCACGTCTGATGTGGCTCTCCTGTTGGCATGGATACTGCCTTGTCTGCTGGGTGTTTTCAAACTTTTCTGTTTTTATTTCAGATCTCCTGCATTCACATTTTTCTAATGATGTTCCCACTCAAGGCTAGCTTAGAATGCGCTGCTCACCTGGGGGTAATGCACTGTTGTCCACCAGGTCAGTCCCCTTCTTATTTTCCTGTACCATTGCAACTTATTTATCCACCGACACATCCTTGGGATTGCCCAAGCAAAACCCACATGGTCGCAGACAGAGTGTGCAGGTTCACACACACACACACACACACACACACACACACACACACACACACACACACACACACACACACACACACACACACACACACACACACACACACACACACACACCCCCACGGCATTAACCTTGACCTCTCCAATTTCGGTAGCCCACTCCACATTCTACCTACCTTTTGTATTCCTGTCTTCTTTCCTCCAGCTCTCCACCCCCTTCCCTCTCCATTCACAGAGCCACCCCTCCTCCCCTTGTTTTCTCTTTTGCCTACTCTCCCTTACCTATTACCTCCTGCCAGTGGGCCTGTGCTCATCCCTCTGCTCCTCCCCCACCACCAGCATTTTATTCAGACAACATGCTCTAGCCTGAAATATTGGTTATGTATCTTTATCATTGCTATATTAAGTACACTCTTCGACCAGCTGCCTTTCTCCAGCTTTGTGTTTTTACTTCAATTGCGGACATTCGTGTTTTACTCCACATCGCCACAACAGTGGTCAGAACTGAACTCAAATGTCTGGAACAGTGAGGCAACACTAATTACTGCATCACTGTGCTGTTCTCTAGGATGCAATGGTTTAGGTCCTTATTTCTTCCAATGTTAACTCAGATCAATAGTTGTTAAATGATAAAATAACAAACGGGTAAAAGCAAGTCAGACACAGCTAGCACATGTGCAGTAGTAAACCCAGCAAGTTTTAATATGCTGCTGTTCCTTCTTCAGGTGCCTTGGATTTCCATCGGACTGAATATAACTGAAGAGAATTAATTACCTTCACATGAAGAACAACTTCTAGCTGCAGCTCAATGGTTTTAAAACCAGATTGTAACTGAGGTTATGGCCACATCTTCATAACTGGTAAGAAGTACTTTGTTTAATGGCTCCAATTAAAGCTTGAATCATACGTTCAAAATTTTGTCGAGGTTGGCATAGAAACTTAAACACTTAAATTAGTAGAAAAGAAGCAAGTCCTTTCATACAACATCGGAACATTTGTCATCTTGGTGGATCATTTCCAACCAGGCTGCAAAGGATTCAGTTTCAATCAGAACAGTGAGTGATACTGACAATGGACATTTTATAAAGACAGTTTCAAACAAAGTATTCCAAGGTCAACAATCAGTCAATCTTTAATGCAAATTGGAGCTAGGTTCCTTTCATGACATCAATTGCTTCAGACCTGGTGCCATTCTAAGAAGGTTGGTGTGGCCCAAATCTGATGTGACTCTCCTGTTGGCATGGATACTGCCTTATCTGCTGGGTGTTTTCATTCTTTTCTGTTTTTATCTACGGTTTCCAGCATCTGCATTTTTTAAAATGATTTTCACTTAATGTAAATCAGTGCTCTACATTTGACAGGGTCCTTCATGGTCCAGAAGATTGAAGTACATGGGATCCTTGAATACTTGGTGGATTGAATTCAAAACTGGCTTGGCCTTGGAAGACAGAGGGTAGTGGTGAAGGGTGGTATTCTGACAGGAGGCATGTGACTATTCATGTTCCACAGGAATCAGTGCTGGCACCTCTGTGTTATGATAGATATCTAAATGATTTGGACAAAAATGTAGATGGGCTGATGAGTTTACAGATGGCTCAGTGAGAATGATTGTCTAAGAATACATTAGGAAAAAGATCATTTAAGCGAGGTGTTGCAGATTTAAATTTTAAATATAGACATGCAGCACGGTAACAGGCCATTTCGGCCCACAGGTCTGTGCCGCTCAATTTACACCCAATTAACCGACACCCCCCAATACACTTCAAACGGTAGGAAGAAACCAGAGCCCCCGAGGGAACCCATGCAGACATGGGGAGAACACACAAACTCCTTACAGTCAATGCAGAATTTGAATCCCGGTCCCGATTGCTGGCACTGTAAAGGCGTTATGTCAACCATGGAGGTCAAATGTAAGAGGAAAGTTATCATGGCGATCCCTCATAGTTGAAAATGCTGGCCTTTGTTCCGTTGATCCGCAGAGTAAAGATGCTTGTGCGTGTATTTGTTTAACGTGTACTTGATATTGCACTCCAAGAAGCACACGATACTTCACAAATCAACCAACTAGTTCCAATGACATGAAAAACCACAATGATTGGAGCTGATAGATTTGTTCCAGCCTTCATCCAATTTCACAGCTGTTGAGTTCAGAGTAACTTTGTCTGCCTGTTCAACTGTTGAGGACTTAGTTGGAGTACTCTTTGTCAGGGACATCATTCTCAACATTACCGCCATGGGTGACCCTATCGGGAGCATAGCTCCAGATGGCATCGCTCTTGGGATCACAGGTCCACACAAGCTCTTCACCACAACAAGGTAACAATCCATGGGGAAGTAGAGTAAAGTAGACAGTAAATGGCAGGACTATTTAGAGCAGCCATTCTCAGCAGGGACCATACAACCCCCCCCCCCCCCCCCCAACTGGGGCCACAACACATTCAAGTAAAAGTCTTGTTTTAATTTCACCTCACACAAAATATATATATTTTTTTTTAATGTAGTCGGTAGGTGAGAAGTATGAAAGAAACTAAAACTTGACTACTTTACAGGGAAGGAGACCCATAAACTTTGAGCAGAGTCCAAGGGTGGGCATAGCTGAAACAGATTAAGAATGGCTGCTTCAGAGCACTGATGTGCAGAGGAATCTTGGGGTACATGACTGCTGAAAGCGACAACACAAGTAGTGTTGTACGGTGGACTTAGCTCCAACACTGGGGGGAGTGAGTATACAAGTCAGGAAGCCATGTTGCAGCTGCATGGAACTTTGGTCACATTTGGACTATTGCCAGTTCTGGTTGCCACTTTACAGAAATGATGCAGAGGTTTTTAGGAGAGAGGCGGAAAAACAAATCCACGTTTGCTGGATTAGACGGCGTTATTTTTCTCTAATCCATCAAATTACAATAAATAATTGATATTGAGCCGCTATGGGAAAATTGAATCAAGAATATTTGTTTCAGAAATCCATAGAAATTCAGAGAGTTTGGACTGAACAAAATGTCTGACTTATAGATCTTCTTTGGCTTGGCTTTGCGGACAAAGATTTATGGAGGGGGTAAAAAGTCCACGTCAGCTGCAGGCTCGTTTGTGGCTGACAAGTCCGATGCGGGACAGGCAGACACGGTTGCAGCGGTTGCAGGGGAAAATTGGTTGGTTGGGGTTGGGTGTTGGGTTTTTCCTCCTTTGCCTTTTGTCAGTGAGGTGGGCTCTGCGGTCTTCTTCAAAGGAGGTTGCTGCCCGCCAAACTGTGAGGCGCCAAGATGCACGGTTTGGCCTGGAAGTCAGCCTGAAGAAAACTGAGGTCCTCCATCAGCCAGCTCCCCACCATGACTACCAGCCCCCCCACATCTCCATCGGGCACACAAAACTCAAAACGGTCAACCAGTTTACCTATCTCGGCTGCACCATTTCATCAGATGCAAGGATCGACAATGAGATAGACAACAGACTCGCCAAGGCAAATAGCGCCTTTGGAAGACTACACAAAAGAGTCTGGAAAAACAACCAACTGAAAAACCTCACAAACATAAGCGTATACAGAGCCGTTGTCATACCCACACTCCTGTTCGGCTCCGAATCATGGGTCCTCTACCGGCACCACCTACGGCTCCTAGAACGCTTCCACCAGCGTTGTCTCCGCTCCATCCTCAACATCCATTGGAGCGCTTACACCCCTAACGTCGAAGTACTCGAGATGGCAGAGGTCGACAGCATCGAGTCCACGCTGCTGAAGATCCAGCTGCGCTGGATGGGTCACGTCTCCAGAATGGAGGACCATCGCCTTCCCAAGATCGTGTTATATGGCTCTTCAGCGCTTGACGTCCTGCTTTGCGAACTTATAGATATCTGAAAAAAAAATGACTATTAGTTAAATTTAAATTTTTAGCCTCAATTGTTCAAAAGAAGCAAAATTATATTGAATAAAAAGATCTTCAAAATTATTAATCCTCAGTCTATACCACTCTCTGAAACCTGCATCTGATAAAAAAAGGTTAAAAAAAATTGCTGATTAATTATAATAGGACTGGCTCGAGATAAAAGATTGATTCCAAAAAACAATGTTAAATTATGCCCATATTCTCAGCCTATGTCTCAATATCAGATTACTTGTTACTTTAGAAAAAGAAAAAGGTAAGAAAGACCCTGTCACTTAACAGCTTCTCGAGTTAAGATTAAGAGTGATTTGGATCTGTCACTTCCAGATGAGGACTGGGAGTTTGTTCAAAATTTGATTAATGAATCCTCATTTTGTGCACTTTAAGGTTGTAGATGGAGCAACTTTTTCAAAAGTTGTGATCTTGCTTTTATTCTGATATTGATCCACTATGTGATAAATGTAAAATTTTCGAGGCTTCATTGATACACATGTTTTGGACTTGCCCTCGTTTAGAAAATTTTTGGAAAAATTGCTTTCAAATTTTATCAATCTTTTTTCTTTTCTTTTTCAATCTTTTTATTATTATTATAATTTATAAACACATACAGTTCAAAGAGATATAAAAAAATACATAGTAAGTAATGAATTAATACAGAGATATTAAACAATAATATTACAGAATAAAAATATATCATAAAAAAAAATTTTGATCAGTTTAGGGTGTGAACTATCTCTAAAAAAAGATATAATTAATAACAATATATGAAAAAAGAGAAAAAAAACCCCAAAAAAGAATAAAAAACAAATCTGAATTAAAAAAAACTTTAAAAAATCTTTAAAAAAAACCTACAGATATAGCTAAACCACGCCGATCACTCCGATCTCACCTTACAGCCCAATTATCATACATAATCATAGAAAGAAAACAGAGCCAGATCAACTCACCACAAATGAAAATATTGAATAAATGGTCGCCAGGTTAACTCAAACTTAGAAGGGGATTCATAGACAGAGTTTCTAATTTTCTCTAAATTTAAACATAGTACAGTTTGGGTAAACCTTTGGAAAACAGTGGGAGGATTTACCTCTTTCCAATTTAATAGTATAGATCTTCTAGCCATTAGTGTAAGAAAAGCAATCATACGATCCGCAGGAAGAGATAAATAAGTCAAATCTATCATAGGTAATCCAAAAATTGCAGTAATGGGATGTGGTTGTAAATCAATATTCAAAACAGTAGATATAATGGAAAAAATTTCCTTCCAATAATTCTGTAAAGAGGGACAGGACCAAAACATATGTGTAAGGGAAGCTATTTCCAATTGACATTTATCACATATAGGATCGATAAGAGAATAAAAGCGATGGAGTTTATCTTTAGACATATGAGCTCTATGAACAACTTTAAACTGTATTAGTGAATGTTTTGCACATAGAGAAGAAGAGTTTACTAGTTGCAGAATTTTATTCCAATTTTCATTAGAAATATGAAGGTTGAGTTCTCTTTCCCAATCATTTTTAAACTTTTCAAAAGTCCCAGAATTTATTTTTGTAATTATATTATATAATTTAGATATCACACCTTTTGGAGGGAATTTTGAATATAGTATATCCTCTAAAACAGTCGTAGTCTCCCGATTGGGAAAAGAGGGTAAAGTCGAAACTAAGAAACTCCTAATCTGCAAATATCGAAAGAAATGAGATCGAGGTAAATCATATTTCATGGATAATTGTTCAAATGACATGAAAGAGTTATCCAAGAATAAATCCGAAAAGCATGTTATACCTTTAACTTTCCAGAGTAAATAAGCTTGATCAATTAGAGAGGGATGAAAAAGGAAATTTAGTACAATAGGAGTTTCCAAGATAAAATGACTTAGGCCAAAAAATCTCCGGAATTGAAACCATATACGTAGTGTATGTTTAGCCATTGGATTATCAATTTGTTTATATAATTTAGTAAGAGTAAAAGGGAGAGCAGCTCCCAAAATAGAGCTAATTGAAAAATTTTGTATCGGTTTAATTTCTAAATTTACCCAATGGGGATTTAGAGATAATTCTGAATAATTCAACCAATACCTTAAGTAACTAATATTAATTGCCCAGTAATAAATTCTAAAGTTGGGTAATGCCAACCCTCCCTCTAGTTTAGATTTCTGTAAATATTTTTTCCCCAATCTAGGATTCTTGTTTTGCCAGATATACGAGGACAATTTAGAATCGACCTTATCAAAAAAAGATTTAGGAACAAAAATAGGTATAGCTTGGAATATATATAAAAATTTAGGTAAGATCATCATCTTAATAGCATTAATTCGGCCTATCATGGATAGGGATAATGGTGACCAATTGGTAAGTAAACTGCCGATCAGGTCCAATAGAGGGAAAAAAATAGTCCTAAACAAATCTTTATGTTTTTTAGTAATCTTAATCCCTAAATATATAAAATGGTCTCTAGCTATTTTAAAAGGTAAACTATCATAAATAGGGACCCATCCATTAAAAGGGAATAATTCACTTTTATTTAAATTCAGTTTATATCCCGAAAAATTACTAAATTGGGCTAATAAAGATAAAACTGCAGGAATAGAATTTTCAGGATTGGAAATATATAACAATAAATCATCTGCATATAGTGATACTTTATGAATATCCCTGCAATGAATAATACCAGTAATATTGGGTGCTTCTCTGATAGCAATTGCCAAAGGTTCTAAAGCTAAGTTAAATAATAAAGGGCTAAGGGGGCACCCTTGCCTGGTGCCCCGAAATAATCGAAAATATGGTGATCTTTGGGTATTAGTAAAAACCGAGGCAACTGGGGAATTATAAAGAAGTTTAATCCAAGATATAAATATCGGACTAAAATTAAATTTTTCAAGAACTGTAAATAAATAAGGCCATTCTACTCTATCGAAGGCCTTCTCAGCATCTAGTGAAATAACACATTCTGAAGACTTATGTGAAGGAGTGTAAATAATATTCATCAATCTTCTAATATTAAAGGAGGAATAACGATTTTTAATGAATCCAGTCTGGTCTTCAGAGATAATATATGGTAATATCTTCTCTAGCCTTGTCGCTAGAATTTTAGAGAAGATCTTAGAATCAACATTCAACAAAGAAATAGGTCTATAAGAAGAACATTCGGTCGGGTCTTTATTTTTTTTCAAGATTAGAGAAATCGTAGCTCTGTAAAATGATTGTGGTAGTTTACCCAATGTGATAGATTCATCAAACATCTTAATCAGCCAGGGAGAGAGAGTAGAAGAAAAAGCTTTATAAAATTCCACAGAATATCCATCGGGACCTGGTGCTTTCCCCGAGTTCAGTGAGAAAATAGTATTATTGATCTCCGAATCTGTAATGGGTTTACTTAATTCTAAGTTATCTTGAGGTAATACTTTTGGGAATTTCAAATGTTCTAAAAAATTAAACATATTACTAAGGTCTTGAGGGGATTCTGTACTATATAAGGATGTATAAAAATTTTGGAAAGATTGATTTATCTCTTCCTGGTTAACAGTCAGTTCTTTTTTAAGGTCAAATCAGAACCATGCCCTTTAATCGCTCTGCTTGGTTTTTCTCAAAAGGAGGAAATATCGTTGACTTCATCTCAGAAGCGAATTTGAGCTTTTACCTCATTGATAGCTGGACGGACAGTTCTGATGAAAGACAGTACCCCACCTACTCATACTCAATAGTTACAGGAGATCATGTTCTTCTAAGTTTAGAAAAAAAATCAGACATAATGTGAAAGAGGTAAAGGTGAACTTTTACAAGACATGGGCCCCATTCACGGAGTATTCCCATAATTAACGAATTAGGGTGTTTGGAGCTCCTAAGTAGCGTTGTCTGGTCTCTGAGTGCCATCTAACGTTTCCTATGTATATTAGATATGCAAGTTTTCCTCGTTTAGAGGAAGGCTTTGATTATTTGGGGGGAGTATTAAAAAAGTTACAAAAGAAAAAAGTGTTGGTTTTAAGGAGAGGGTTGGATGAACTTGGGCTGTCTTTTCTGGAGCGCAGAGACTGAGAGATGACCTGGCGTAAGTGCAGGTCACCTCTCAACTTTGATAGGGTAGACAGGTGAGAAAGATGTGGAAATGTCAAAAACTAAAGACTAAAGAGGGGGAAGAGGTAAAGGAGGTGTGTGGAGTAGGTTCTTACACAGAGAGAGCCGGTTGCCTGGAATGGACAATCAGGTGAAGTGGTGGAATCAGGTACAATAGCTCCATTTAAGAGGCATTTAGACAGGCAGGGAATGAAGGGGTATAGCCCATGTGCGAGCAGATGAAATTGGCATCACTGTCCGCACAGACATCTTGAGCCAAAGGACCTATTCCTGTGATGCACTGTTGCATGTTCTATGATCTATTTTGAATGAATGAGAGTGATTGTCATATATAAAATGAAAGTCTTACTTGGTGTAACTTCCCATTTACATAAAACACCCTAACAACAAGTATAATTGACTCATGTGCTGCCACAAAATGATAATACATATAAAAGGAAGAGAAAGAAAAGTAAATAACAAATATTCACAGTTGGCTGGTATTGTAAACAATGTGTTGTGTCAGGAGTGCCGACAGATCTGGTTACTCATTTTCCCTTATGATACGTCACTTGGTTCCTGCTTTTTCTTATCTCAAGGGAAGTATTGAACTGAACACACCTCTCTGAGGAGTTCAGCTAATCTAACAAGGATTTCACCAAACTACCTCCCCCCTCCATCTCCCAGTCCAGTACATGACTTAAAATAATAGTTACACCAGTGAGATCTAAAACACTCTCTCTTTTCACCATTCAGTTCCTGTCAACTTTATAACTAACAAGGCTACATGAAACAAAACCAGAAAATGCTGAAAACACTCAGGTCAGGCAGCATCCATGGAAGGGGAAACAAATACTTCATGCAATACCCAGACCCTGAAAGTGTTTCTCTCTCCATGGATGCTGCTTAACCTGTTGAGTATTTCCAGCATTTGTTTCAGATTTCCAACATTTTAATTATTTTCTGAGACTGTTAGAGCTGTTTTTTCCTGTGAATTTCATGGCTGCCACTCCTGTAAGATTCTAACTTTAGGTTAGGTTCTGAGGTCACTGGAGGGTGAAGCAATAGAACTGTTGATTGGTTCCAAAATGAATTACTGTAATTATCACAATATAATCTCATTGGGAGTGTGGGTTGACAACCTCTTCTCCTCCTCATTGACCATCATTCACCTACCCTATACCTCGTACACCCATGACTGCATAGGCAAGTTCAGCTCCAATTCAATCTACAAAATTACTGACGGCACCACTATTGTTGGTTGAATAGCAGGAAATGATGAGTCAGGGTACAGGAGGGAGATTGAGAACCTGTTTGGGTGGTGCCAGAAGAACAATCTTGCTCTCAAACATCACCAATTGTTGATTTCAGGAAGGGGAAACTGAGAGACCATGCCCCTGTCTTCATTAGCATGCAGCATTGGAAAGGGTTAAATCTGTACCTTCAAGTTGCTGGGAGTCCTGATATGGTAGGACCTCTTCTGGAGCCAACACATTGAGGTAATCATTAAGAAGGCATACCAATACCTCTATTTACTCAGAACTCTGAGGAGATTTAGCCTGTCCTTGAATACAATGGAAGTTATATAGATTGGTTGCATCGTGGACTGGTTTGGAAGCTCGAGTGCGCATGAACACAGAAGGTTGCAGAAAGTGGTAAACCCAAGTTAAATCCAGCTCAGGCCCTGATCTCCCATCCATTAAACACACCTATGTGGGGCTCTGCCTCAAGAAGGCAGCCATCATCATAAAGAACCCCTACCACTCTGGCCACAAACCTCTTCTCACTGCTTTCCTCAGGATGAAGGTACAGAAGCTCAAAAACCAGCAACTCCAGGATCAAGAACCATGTTTATCCAACAGCTGTCAGGCTTTTTAACTTCTCTGGATTACCCCAACCCTAATCATAAACTACTCTGGGACCACAAAAAGATCTGTCTGCACAATTAAAACATTACTTTTTTTCACTAACTGTAACTGTTAACATTTATTTATCTTTTTATACAACCTTGCACTCAACGTTCGCAAAACTAAAGACTTCAGGAGGGGGATACCAGGAGAACACAAACTAGCCATCATCAAGGGATCAGCAGTGGAGAAGATAAAGAATTTCAAATCCCTGGGGTGTCAACATCTCTGAAGACCTATCCAACATGTTGACGTAATCATGAAGGTGGCTCGCCAGCAGCTTTATTTCATTATTTGAGGAGAGTTGGTAGGTCACCAAAATCCCTTGCAAGTTTCTACAGGTGGACCATGGAGTGAATTTTGACTGGTTGCATCACCGTCTGGTATGGAGGAGCCAACGCTCAGGACAGGAAAAGTCTACAGAGGGTTGTAAACTCAGCCAGCACCATTAGTCTTCACTCCATTAAGGGCATCTTTAGGAGGTGGTGACTCAAGAAAACAGCCTCTTATCATGTCCTTTTCTCACTACCACCATCAGGAAGGAGGTACAGGAGCCTGAAGAAGTGACAACTTCTTCCCCTCTGCCATCAGATTTCTGAACAGACAATGAACGTATAGACACCACCTCACATTTTTTTCTCTTTTTTAAACACTGTATTTCTGTAACTGTAATTTATAGACAGTTTTCCACCTGTAGTTACTGCTGTCGAAAAACAACGCATTTCATGACACATTCATAACAATAACCTTACCCTGATTTCGATATATTTATTATCTATTCTCTGTCTCATGGCGCATCACTGTCCCTTAATTATTGCATCTTACACAGCTGTGTGGCTGCAGGAAATAGAACGTTGGTACATCTGTAATTTGTACTTGTGCATGTGACCATAAACCCTCATTACTTATAATCCTACGACTAGACAGATGACCTGTAACAGATGGAATACTTTCTCATGTTGAATGGATAGTGTCGGACTCTGGCTTTACCTTACTCTTAATTTAGTCTATGTGTGGTCTGAGTCCAGCGTGTTCTTTGAATGAAGTGATAGGAGAAGGTATTCGGTTCAACAGTCAGTTTATTACACAGCACAAGAATAAAACTTAACAGAGCTCTGGGTCAATCGTTAGTTCATAGGTCACCTGCACAGTGAGCTACTCCCCAAGACTGACCCCTATTGTCCAGTTGGCTCAGTTTATATAGATAAACCTTATCATACAGAACAAAAGTTGGCTTCCTTTGCTAGATTTCATTATCATACAGAACAAAAGTTGTCTTCCTTTGCTAGATCTTTTTGCATAAGGGTTATCATAAGTCATCTCCTGTTTTGAGATATCTGGGGTGTAGCACTCCCATCTTAATCCTCCAGGCCAGACTATCCTGTTGATTGGATCAGAAATTAATTCATCCCCAGATATTTCTAATCACCATTCTGTCCCTGTCTGGCCAATTTCTGCTGTTCTCTTTAACACCTCCTCATGCCTTAATCTTCTTCCTAGACTGGTTTTCCATTCCCTTTGTTTCTTGCAGGACATTCTTTGTTCTGGTCTGGCCTGTGTCTCCTGTGCTACTCACCACCTCCTTCAGTTTGAGCATTCCTCCTAAATCGTTTTATGCATTTCCTCTCCCTGTATTTGGGAGCAGACAATTTTGCACAGCCAACTTTGCTCCATGCTGTGATTGCCACTTAATCACATTCCTCTTTTCCCCTGAACCATGCAGTAGATATAAACTTATTAATTA